>NW_026863367.1:0-153427 GCF_026571515.1 Ruditapes philippinarum | reverse complement strand
AATTTCCTTTGTCTACGTGTTTTATCAATTGTTTATGTGAAATAATTTTTAAAATTGCAAGGAATTAGGCAAAATGTAAACTTATTTGGATTTTTATCTGTTCACTCATTTTATTCCTCTGAATGTACATAATGCGACTTAAACAATATACATATAATTTCATCAGCAAAGTAAGTAAATTAGTAAGACAGGAAGAACACTGTCATAGCTTGTGTATCAAAACCAATTTTACATCCGCAGTAAACTCTAAATTTATATATACACACTATGGGTTTCATTTGTGATAGTGGCTGACAAGGATAGCATTAATACATTTTTAAACATGTATTCTCTTCATTTGTTAGCGTTTATCATTTTGTTATTCCTGTATGGTAAGTTTATTTGATAATTATTTTATATGTAAATTGACATTTCTTTTATTTATAGATCTGTATATTTTTCTCATATCAAGCTTATGGTCTTAAAATAGAGTAAGACCTTTAACAGGCAAAGGGGGATGTTTATATTTTTATGACACATTTATGTGATATTTGATCTATAAAATTACTTTTTTTTTCGGATCAAGTGAAAAAAGTCCATTTACATTAGAAATAATTAATAGCACTGATATGGCGGCTATATTCCCTGTAAATCATGTCCTTTTGTAATTTGAATATTTGGTATCTTTAGATGACTACAGTATCATTGACATAAATATGAGTGCTTGATATTGTTTAAAATCTACTTTAACAGAATCAAAAAGTTTCCAAGAAGGATTTTGTGGAAGTGTTGAAAAGACATTGGGTAAGTGAAATATTTGTGAACGGTATGTAGATATTATATATAAGTTATATAATCTAGTTAATCTGGTTTCAAACGTTTACGTAATATCACTGGCCTGCTGTCACATCAATGTCTCCGCCGTCAGTGTTATACCCTCGTGACAAACTCGTTTCCTATATTATTACTGTTTTATCCCAATGTCTGTTTTGTAACATAAATCAGCAAGCATGCAATCACAAAATACCCCCCCCCCCAACAATAAAATAAATAATAAAATAAATAAATAAATAAAATTAAGTACATGAACCATTACCAGCAAATGCTGTCGTAAGCTGCCCTACAGCTATACATAATAAGTCAGTTGTGTGCGTTCCTTCAATGAGTAAATGCAGTTGTTTTGTGCAATTGTTTTTGTTGTCGCAATCAAAAGTAAAAAAGATATTGATATATCAGGAGAAAATGAGCACTGATACGAGTACTGAATATAATGGGTTAGAAAGAACATAGAGAAATCTTCAAACCATGCGATAATACGATATGAGCCGCGTCACGACAAAACCAACGTAATGCGTTTGCGACCAACATGAATGACCAGCCTGCGCATCCGCGCAGTCTGATCAGGATCCATGCTGTTCGCTATCAGTTTTGCTACTTGTTATACGGTTCGTAAGCGAACAGCATGGATCCTGATCAGACTGCACGGATGCGCAGGCTTGTCTGGATCCATGCTGGTCGCAAACGCATAACGTTGATTTTGTCGTGACGCGGCTCATGTATGTATGTTCATTTTAACATCACTAGATTATAGCAACATAATTAGGATGAGCATACATATAGATTAAAAGGCATAAAAATGCAAGTCGTGAAGAAATAAAGACATGTTTTAAGTGTAGACCTTTATAAAGTTTTATATCTGCATACAAAAATAATGGTTAAATTTCCAAAAAGAAATTAACAAAACTGCATGTATGAAGGAAATATGATATCATATTTTCGTATGCACGAAATCATTGCTGAATGGTTAAAAACTTACGTAAAATAACATCATAAATATTTTCATCCGTACTATTTTACTCTATTTACGGAAAATATTATTTTTAATTCAACTGAGCACAAGGTTATAAAGGGTGATCTTTTGGGATCATTTTGCGTCATTCGTCTGTCGTGCGTCTTAAACCGCGTCAATTTTTTTCTTTAAACAACATTTCATCATATTCCAATATGCCAATATTGTAAAAACTGAGCAGGAATGTTCCTGACAGAGAACTTAAATAAAATTTGTTGAAAAAAATGATAAACAAGATCAACAAGGAAAGGCGGCGTTCAATGAACGCAACCCCCACCCGACCCAGCAACAAGAGCCAGTGGCAAGGAGCCCAGGAGGACCCTAAACAAAAAGAGGACAGGGCACAAGGCAGAGAATGTGCAGGCTAACCATTAATATCATAAATTATTAGTAACTGATAAGGAACTAAAAGAAAACAAATAAGTAATTGAATAATAGGCCCATAAAGTCAAAGGGCACAGGGGAAGGGGACAGGAGACCCGGGGAAGGGAGGTGATAAGTAAAATAAATAAAAACTAGGGGGAAAGGGTAAAATACTTACCGTAGACGAGAAAACAACAATTGACACAAGTGTCACCAAAACAGTATTAAACAAAATAGACATACATCTGAGGAACACAGAGGGGCGCCGCTTTGGAGCGGTCAGCAGCATTGATACGGCTTTGGAGTTTAAACCGGTTAATGGTGCACCAAACCTCGCTCTTAGCCCAACCATGTTCCTATAAACAAGACAGTGTAAATAAAATAAATCCCCGCCAAGTGAAATTCTAACAGTTGTTATGGTTACAAAAGGTTAAATAAGTAAAACACCAAAATGATCATGTAAAAACATACAATGGCCATAACAAAAGTATTCAATGTCTTAAAGGAAGACAGAGCAACAAGAAAATCACCAACAAGGGCCCGACGAAGCAAGACAGAAGACGAACATTAAGGCAATTCAGTCCAAAATGGCTTTACGAACTGTTTAAGAGTCTCCCACTTGGTCCGTCAGATGTTATCAAAAGAGGAAAGCGTAGCGTCCAACTGTAAATGGGTTGATTACTAAGCATACGGTATGTCTTAAAATAGTAGGGTCATAACCCCTTTTAATAAAACGTTTCATAATTATAGTAAAGACAACAGAAAAATTACAATGACCCAAGATCTGACGAAGTTTGTAAACAACATCCCCGTAAAAATCAGGCAGGCTTATCCCTTGTCGCAGAAGTGTTTTTAGATTACTATTGAATTTTGAATTAAATCAAAGTTTTGTAAAATATTTATGTAATTTATAATAGCGGTAGCCCTGTTTGAGTAGCTTACCGGTAATGGAACTATTTCGCTCGTTATAATCCTTTACGTTGCTACAAGTCCTAGCAAATCTGATTAACTGAGATATATAAACCCCTTAAAATGTTGCATGCAGTACGTCTACATCCAAATTAGGATAATTTACTATACCAAAATCAAAGTTATCTCTATTATCATAGATTTTCGTGTGAATAGAATTGTTTTTGTTAGTGATATGAAGATCCACAAATGATTTAGTTAAATTTCAAGAATTCGTTTTATTAAGTTGTAGCTCAGTAGGATAAATATAAAACACCATTTGATCAAAATAAGAATTATCTAAATTACAAATGTCATCAAGGTATCTGGAAGTGTTATTAAATGCTGATATAAAATCTTGTTGTGTATTTTCAGAGAGACTCAACATAAAATCTCTTTCATAGCAATATAAAAACAATTTGGCGACCAGGGGTGCACAATTAGTACCCATAGGAATTCCTATGATTTGTTTGAATAGGGTATTACCAAGTCTGAGATAAATTTTGCCGAAAAGAAAAGAGAGTGCTCTACAAACTTCGTCACAGGTCCACATAGTATACTGTTTTACAATACAGTTTGTAGAGAGTAACATGCAAGAAATGTAACTTTTTCCCGTGCAAAGGTTTTCTTAATAAGGGAAATTAGTTTATTATTAATTAAATTATGTGGCAGTGTAGTATAAAGTTAAAGGGTAGATTAATCATAAGTACTGACAGTTGAAGCTTGATAATTATTTATTTTCAATTTATCCAGAATTTCCCCGGAATTCTTCAATAGATTTTTGCCGGTATTTTCGTATACTTTATCACAGTATCTAATTATATGTGTATAAAGGAACTGAATCAGTGACACGTTTATCACGAAATATACTGGATAAATCGATGAAATCGATACCTTTATTCACAAAGGTAACTTTTAGGAAATGCCTGTCTTGGTCAGAATTGATGTCAATATGAGGTCTTAAGACGTGCTGAGTAAAACTTTGAATAAGATAATCTGCTGTATATAAAGGATCTGTTTGAATAACTATATTGTCTGCCTCCGCGTCTAAGATTTTCAGAGATGATAATGAAAGGAAAGTAGGACGTTATAACATTGCATGTTTACCAGAACTTTTTAAGATAGTATTAAAGTCGGTGACAGACAGGGTTATTTTAGATTTACGTTTGATGTTGCCATTTTTACGTATTCATTTACGTTTACGAAAATTCATAATAGAAAATATATCAATGTTATGATCTTAAGAGATGTTACCTTGTTGAAAAAACTTGTCATTTACGCCCATTGGGAAAGGCGTTTGTAAGTTCTTGATCCATTTTAATTCTGCCAAGTGTCTAACGGTTACTTTAAAACTAGCCGAAGCATCAGAATATTACTTTTATGTTCCACTGGTTGAATTGAAACATTTGTTAATGAATGACCATCTTTACGAAAATGTTGATATAGAAAAGGTGTAAATTTTGTGCGATTTTTCATTTTATGAAAATGTTCACGAAACGAATTCTAAGAGAATGTTCTGTCTGATCAACATACTGTATGCCACACCCAGGGGTGTTTTGTGTCAAAACATTAACAAAATGTGTTGCCTTTCAGTAATATCTGTATATAAAATTACATTAAATGTTCTCCCATTGACATTAGAGGTTATTGTAGACCTGTGCGATAAAAAGGTACAACATCCGCACCTCTTAGAATTACAGTTATTAATAGGATACATTCTTGATCTATGAGGATAATTTGTATTAGTGACAATATATTTCTTAAGAATAGTATGTTTTATAGAGAGAAGCCTAATGCGTCAAAAATTATTGAAATTATTAGAGCTTATGGATCGTGGAATATAAAATGAATTAACAGATGGCAAATTTAAAGGCGTAAGAACGACGGATGGTGCTCGTCTAGGTGTACTGTGATGTCTCATCTGTATATAATTTGTAGACGTAGAATGTACCCGAAGAGGTAAAAGGTGGTGTATATTATTCCTCTTCAAGTTATTCATAATTACGTGTTGTAAAGAAATGATTCCGTGACCAGTATTAAAGTAACGAGACTAAAATATCGGTGCCACATTGAACACAGAACCTGCAAAATGGTAAGATTAAAGAAAATTTGGGTATGAAAATTTGAAATAAATATAAACCATTAGACTATGAAGACTGGACAAGAAGGGGGACAACCACACTGAACGACGAACAATCCCTTGAGGATGAAAATATAACAAGATCGATAACATGTACGGGAAGACTTTTTACAGCCGCCACATGGCACAAACAACACGGCTGTGAGCATAAAATATGATAAACAAGATCAACAAGGAAAGACGGCGTTCAATGAACGCAACCCCCACCCGACCCAGCAACAAGAGCAAGTGGCAAGGAGCTAATTCCCATGCTAAATCTGGTTGCTACGGTAATCAAACGTAAAAACTTCTTCTAAATAATCAAAGAATAGAGCTTAGATATTTAGCATGGCACATTTTCTATTGGGTGTCTTCCAAGTGTATTCAAATAAAAGCCCTATGATCAAAATTGGCCCCGACCAAGGGGGAGGGCGTTGATTTTCCTTAAATGTAATAGTAAACAACTCTTTTTCCAAAAAAATAAATGAGATAGAGCTTACATATAAAATTAGCATGAAACATCTTGTATTGGGTGTCTTTCAATTTTGTTTGAACGAAAGCACTGGGATCAAAATTGCCCTCGTCCCATTGGGTCATTGATTTCCCATGAATACTTATAGTAAAAAAATTCTAAAACACAAAGATACAGCTCAGCTGTTTAACATGAAACATCTTCCAGTGAGAGTCTACCAAGTTTGTCCAAATAAAGACCTTAGCTTAGTTATTTGGTATGAAACATTTTCTAGTGGACCTCTTTCAATTTTGTTCAAATGGTAAACATTAGCACCTCCTCAGGGGTCACTTACTATACATAAACTTATATTGATCAATGCGTCTGAGCTAAGATCAATGTAGATATTTGACATGTAGTATCGCCTTGTGGATCATCTACTTAAGTTATGAAATGATGAACCTTGGATAAATAATTGCACAGCCTCGGGGTCGCTCAATTTACACAGACTTATATACTTATATGTTTGCATTACAGAGCATTCAAGACTTGCTAAATTATCCCCCCCCCCCGCCGTTTAACTTAGAAAAAAACATAAATTCATGCCAATGCCAAGAAATAAATAAAGATGTTTGATTATAATGATATATTATCTTTGAATTTATAATGAAATATATCAAGAAAATATTGATATAAATAAAACATGTCTACCTCTGCTTTAGGGTCATTCATTTTACATAGACTTATATACATATTTGCATTACAGAGTACTCAATCCTGACTACCGACAAACGATGACTTAATATATCAAAAATTATTTTTATATAAATTAATACTAAATGTCTAAATCTTCTCTTTTGCAAGCGGCTTTACAAATAACTACAATATACATGTAAACAGCATGACATTCTCGATCAATTTAAATTGTCGCAGATATTTAGTATAAACCTTGTCAGATGGACCTCTACAAATTAGTTATAATAATAACTGTTCGGTCAAAATTGGTCAAACCCTGGTGGAACATAGATTTTCCATATATGTTTATAAAATGAATTAAAAACGTTATTTTCTAAAACTTCAAAGGCCAAAGCTTATTTTTTTGTCACGAATTATTATCTATTAGACGTCTACTTAGTTTGTTCAAATTATAGCCCTTACGTCAAAAATGGCCCCACCCGAATGTAGGTCCTTGATTTTTCTTATAAGTGTATAGTTAAAAAAATATCTTCTTCTATTTTACTATAGAGACTTTAGCTTAGATATTTTGTATGAAACATTGTGTGGCTGACCTCTACAAAAAAAGTTCAATAAAGCCCTTGGGTCGAAAATTGGCTTCTCCCCGGGGGAAAATAGATTTTTCCTTATATGTATATAGTAAATAAATCTACACGAGCTAAAGCTAAGTTTCCATAGCAACCAGTGATTTCATAATAGCCATTGACTTCTCATGCCAAACTGTGAATTTTCATTGCAACCAGCAAACATTAACTTTACATAGCAACGACTGAATCTACCATTGAATTTCATAGCATGCATTGACTTCCAAAAAAAAACATCATTTATTAGGTATAGCAACCTGTGACTTCTTATGTAACTAGTGTTGTCCCTGTGACTTGTTATGTAACTAGTGTTGTCCCTTTGCAATAGCAACAAGTGATGTTTTTACGTGTGCACTATTTCAGAAAAAAAAGAACTTTGTGATATCAATTTAAAATTTAGATTTTATAGCTGCTTTCGCTTATAGTTTACAATGTTACTTGTTCATGGAGAGTATTAATATTCCGGTGAGCGATATTAGGGCCATCATGGTCCTCCTCTTTATCTTTGTTATAGTAGTATAATTAATATATTTTTAGTTTTTCTTTAACTTGAACACTTGTTATAAAGCATATATTGTGATACAATAATCATATTAATTTACCTTACAGTTTTGAGAATATGTACAAAGGACCGGATGAAAGATACAACGACTGCTTATATTGATACCATCGAGGCTCCCAAATTTAGAAATACATCTTGTAAATGTCGCATATTACCTTCTATAAACAAAGCTAATATCGTGTTTAATATGATAAATATCACTCAAGCGTCACATTTGAAATTTAAAATAAAGAGAAAAGTTTTTGACAAAATAACTAGCTCACGTTTAGTACCTATCGAGGAAAACACTAAGCTTAAGTTTAATACTCATACAACTCGGAAACAAGGGGGGGCTTGTCTCACCATCTATCCAAGTACGTACTGCATATACATTTCAATTACAGTTCATTTTGATATATTGTAGATATTGATTTTAAATTGAACACAACCCTCCAAACTGTAATCATTCAATGATTCTTGTAATATGTTTTAGGTGGGTTGTGTGCGTGCGTGCGTGCGTGCGTGTGTGTGTGTGTGTGTGTGTGTGTGTGTTCTTTAACTTTAAATCTTGAGATGGCCAACCATTAAGCATAAAAAATAAGCTTTAAGTCACGGTAAAGACTTATTTTCTTTTTAGAAAACTAAAGTCAAAAAAACCACTTTCAGTTTTTATTGCGAAAAATGTTTTTTAACCCCAAAAAACATAAAACAAAGTTTTTTCTTTAAAAATTTTAAAATTCATAATTGTCCACAAAGTCAACTGTCAAACAAAAGAAATTTCCTAAAAATTCAAAAACAAAGAAGTAATGGAGTTAGGTAATTCAAAAAAATGAAATAAAATGTATTTAAATTTAAAAATGCAGATGATTTTATCAGTTAATGTCAAGATTCCAAATTCATATGTTAAGCACATATTTTAATAAAAAGAAATGGTATTACTTATCAATTACAATACATGTATATAATATATGTTTATGATTAATAGCAACTTTTGTTAAGCAAATGACATGTGACATGCCATGTGAAATACATAAAAATGTTGATTTAGATTTTTGTCATCAAACCGTTATTACAAAGTAGTCTTTAGCAGAAAATATTTTAGCTCGAACAAAAAAACAGATAAATTGTCACTGTCAACTTACATGTTTGCTGCCCGATCTTCACAGTCAAATGATGTTGTTTATTTAGACCTTGCTTCTTGTGACTGAAATAAGACACAAAGAGAGGTATATAACATTTCTTCCCATATATCAATGTGCTCAAAATGTTGAATATATTTGTTTCAGTTCCTATGGTGTCCGGATTATCAGGACTTGCAATAGGCTTAGCAATTGGCTTTATTGGCAGGTTTTTCTGCAAAAGATGTGTTGAAAATTTCTATTTATATAATACGTTAATCATGAATGCGGGTAACTTTGTCATGTGTCCTTTCCTTCCCGTGTTTTATCAAATAAAGATTTTATATACCCAATAGGATGTAAAGGTTTTAAGTTATATTTCTACTTATATTGAAATTGTTTTCTTCCCGTGTTTTATCAAATTTAAATAAAGATGCTTATATACCAAATAAGATGTAAAGGTTTTAAGTGTTATTACAGTTTATATTTAAATTGTTTTCTTCTCTAGTTAACTCACGGTTTAGTAACATTTTTTCCTGAATGATATCTTTTAAAGAGATTTTCACATAATGGAACCTGCACTACTATAGATAATTAAGTTGATACTATTTTTATACGTGACAACAAACCACGAAATAATTATAAATGGATGGTGTTGTTAAGTGTGATACTTGTGTAAATTGTGTATATTTTTTAAATATAGAAGATAACAAAAATGTTCCTGAACAAACTATTTTCATAAAATATGTGTACATAGTCACTTCAAACACTATCAACATTTTTTATTTATAAGAAATGTTTTATATGAATATCCATGTAATGTGGATGCCTTAACAATTGGTAAATTTGTACAAATTGTGATTAAGAGAAAGGGGGAGGGCACGGGGATTTGAAAAAAGAAAGTTAGATATCTAGTGAATTTAGATGCTTTTAGAGACTTCTATTATTAATTATGGTCGATGTACTGTGCCAATCTTTTGGCTAAATACTTTTCTTGTTGTGATATATTGTATGCCAGGTCTTACTGAACATTAAATATGTATAAAAGTGTACATACTATGATTGGGAACCTTCATTCCATTTTACAGGTCAATTTTATTTGGTTCTTATTTACACAACCGCAAGATGTTTTTTAATGAAACTATGTATTCACACTCTGTTTACAAATAGTGTGTAGAGTTTAAATGTACGAAAATGTTTTCTCTGTGAGAACTCAAATGATGTTTATTTCACATTTAAAAAAGAGACTGTATAGCAGTTATAAGTTCTTAAATATCATATTTGAGCATAATATATCTTTAACTACAAACAATGACCGTTTGTGTAAGAAGGGACTTTTATAGAATTATTATCCTAGTAGAAGGGGGTCATAACATTTTTTTATTTGCAGAATTAGAAAAACACAGATGAAAGATGGGTCAACTGAACAAACAAATCTAGCTGATAGTCAGGTGATGACAGAAATTCCAAGGAACAAAAATATTGTTGAGACGCGTATAATAGAACAAAGCACGGAAAATTTATACGACCAAATAGAACATGATGTACATGCTATCGGGGTTACAACATGTTCGAAAAAGAAGCACGTGTCTGATAATGTATTAAACTGCAATTCAGATTATGATCACTGTGGTGCCTTTCCAGCACACCAGCAAACTAAAGGTTGCACTGGAGAATACAGCGCAAATAAAAGTATCGTTGGTCAGGATAAGCAAACATCTCTTCAGGATGAAGAGGATTGTTCTACATATGACAGTACTGTAAAAACTACAACCAAACATTTTCAGGAGAATAACTTATACCATCATTTGAGTCCAAATGATGTTATCATAAACAAGCCTGATGAGACATAAAATATAACATGAGGTCCAGTATAAAAGATGATAAAACGTCTTTGAAACGTCTTAAAATATTATACAATCGTGTCAAATCAGCTTCGTGTTATGTTTTAAATGTTATACTATTGCATTGCAATTGTTAATTTGCTCCATTTTCAAAAGCATTTCAATTGTTACTTATGATTACAATATTTTATAAATAACTGTCTATTTTTAATAAACTGCTGTGGTGTAATCAAGTTCGGCATTATTTTTATATTACCTTTCAGTCATATACCGTCTAAAATATTACGGCTTGTACATTGAGTGTTCTCTTCGTCGTATACAAAAGAAATTTCAAATACTTGAAAGGTCATAAACAATGTATAATCTTTTATAATAGATGTATCCTTGCCGAGGATATAAAAAAGAGATAAATAATATCCCAAAATGTTCTCCAATATTGTACTGCCGTGGGAAAGCTAAAATTATAATAATTTTTTCAACTTTTTAGTTAACTTAAAATGTGTCTTGATGAAACATCTTTATATGCTGTGTCAGTGCCATTTTTAAATATTTATGCGTATTTCAAAAAAGCAAAGTGTTACATTAATAATAAAAGATTATAATAGTATTATAATTAATAAAGTTCACAAACCTATGTCTGTGTAAACTCTTGTTGTCTTGTTTGTTTGTTTGTTTGTTTCATTTAACGCCTTTTTTCCAACAGTATTTCAGTCATATAGGCGGGTAGTTTCATAACCATAGTACCTGGAGAGTTACACCAGTACTAGACTACCTTCCTCCGCGCTAAAATACCAAAGCATCTCCCGGGGATCGAACCCACGCCAGAGAGGTAACTGGATTAGAAGTCATCGACTCTAAGCCCTCGACCAGTAGACATAAATACTCATTAAATAGCTTGCGCAAGTGACTTCAAAATAGCAACTTCGAAATCGATAGGGGCCTCATACAAGCCACGGAAAATGCCCCTAGAAAGTTTAATAATTGAAGACATGGCTAAGTGGTAAGTTAATGACGTCAAAATAAAAAAAACTGCACATGGTCAAAGTTTTTAATTTCAAAACTTAGCCTTATTTATCTGTATTTATTTTTTCTGTCGTACTGGTCCATGCCATTGTGATCTGAAAGACGATAGATCTCTTCTTCTAGCCATGACCAACATCTAAACGAAACCTTAACCGTAAGGTATTAGTCGAACAAGATTTCAGTGGTCAAGGTCACGATGAACTTGACATATGAACTAATGACATCAAAATAAATAGAGGTTATCTACTAGTATTGAACAAAAGTAGCCTATGCAATTGTGACATTAACATTTGATCTATTGACCTCAAATCAGTAGTTGTCATCTATCTACTAGTCAAGACCAAATTACAAAAGAAAACTTAGGCGAAGAAAACTATTTCTAACTATTGGTCATCTTCGTGAATTTACGATTTCAACTTCACGAATTCACGATTTCAAATTTTCAACTTCATGAAAGTGGAACTTTGTATTTCTTAAAAGAAAACTAACTGTTTTTTCATAAACACCCTATCCCTGTATAATTTTAAACCAATTACCATTAATTTTAGATGCTTTAAGAAAGTGCAGTGATCTATCCACGCGTGAAGCAATGAACTTAATGAACACTTACCAATTATCAATGCAGTTAATATAACTTTCAAGGTAAAAGTAATTGCAAAAATTTTGAAAGTCACTCTACACGTTGAAGTATGATGCCATATATAGAAATGAGAAAACTGATACAATATGTCTATGATCATAAGGTGATACATTACTATGTCTGTATTCCTATAAGAATTTAAAGTGATCAACATTTAGTTATCAATTCAAGTGCATCACAAGCTTATAACACTAATTAATTGCCTATTTATAATTATCTGCATTTACAAAAATACTGCACAGCTATATATTCAGTACAGTAAACTAAGCTTATAACGAACTCATTGGGACATTCAAAATTTGTTCCTTATATCCGAAGTTCCTTCTAAGGATATAGCGAATTAGTTCCTTGTATAATGAGTTTCTATAGCGAACAGATTTACATGTAACGAACTGATTGTTTACCATCGTGCGCCTTTGTAAAGAGCATTTGATTCACAAAGAAAAGATTATGATCAGGATCAAGTGAACCTGATTTTATTTTCATTGTTTTACTTTTAAAAATTACTAGAATTTATCGTGTTTTGCTAGAATTAAATGGTAAATATTCAAAATGTAAAAAAAAATTGCTGATTTGCAAAGAAACCAAACTTTTACTTTTACAAATAAAAAAACAAATACAAAAATATTCGTATCAAAATAAGGATCAATTTTAGGCTCAGGATCAATATTTGTTTCAACTGTAAAATAGCCGTATCATGTTAAAATAACAAAACATTTATTGTAAAATTTCATTAATTTGCTAGTACAAGTCCAGTTTTATCAAATTAATATTAGATTTTTAATCTATGAGGATAAAAAATGAAGAAAATTAGAGTTTTTATTTGATCCTGATCTTGATCCTGATCCTTTAATATTTGTAAACACGGGGCCTGGGCTTTTCGTTTTCCTTCCATGATTAAGAAAAAACAAGATTTTCGAGTTTTCATTCCTTTCATATTGAATATCTTTTATTATATTTAAAGGGTGACTTAAACCACGGACTTCTTATATAAATCCGTGCTTTAACTGATGAAATATATAGATTTCTTTTCATTTCAACCAAGCATACTTTGTAGTTTTCAATGAATTATGCTAGCAAGCATGCTGATTATGTTAAAAAACGATTATAAATTATCATAATTATTCTACTCGAGCAAAACTATTTAAGAAAATATAAATAAAAGAATTAAAGGAATAACCGTTTTATCTTGGTGACAAGAACTCATGCTTAAAATATCCTTAATAGTAAACTATTACGTACTTCAATACAAATTCATTTTCATTCAACAATTAACGGTACATTCGGCCGCCAATGAAAAAACGAAACATGCGGGTTCTATTTACGGATAGCCGATATTTTGGAGTTCGTTATAAAAGTGTAATTTTCTTAACTTTTAACTAAATTGGGACTAAGAAATGAGTTCCTTATAAGCGATAATTCCTTATAACCGTGTTCGCTATAACCGTATATTTTTTATATTAAATAAAGAAGGGCAAAATTCGGGCCAAAATAAATTGTTTCTTATAACCGGAAGTTCGCTATAACCGTGTTCGCTATAAGTGAAGTTTACTGTATTGTTAAATTTTTCGAATCCTTCGGGATCATTAATTCAAGCACTTACAAGTGTACTCACATGCTCATCGGTCTAATGTTCCACTATCGCGCATTTTCTAACCTATTGAGTGTATTCAGTAAGTTGCAATGGTATCGTATTACAAGTGTTGACAATTGAGTATCGCAAAGCCGGCGCTAGGGGGCGTGAGGGATGTTGAACTTTTACCTTATCTCTCAAGGAAAGACTCAATTAAATTGAGTCTGCAATTTTCATGTTATTTTGGTGTGATTAATGCTTCCGAGGGATCCTCCTTTTTTAGATTTTTATTTGTAATTAACCATTGAATTGCTTGCATGCATATACATTGGATATGCCTACATATCACGTTATAAAAGTGTGTTACCTAGAAGAACTGAAATACGAAAACGTATTTAACTGTCTTTTACTGCCATACTGTTTTGATATGTGGTTGATTTATGTCAAGCTGAAAATGAAAAAAAAAATACAAATGCGAAAACATAAAGTAAAAGTTTGTTGCATCTTCGTTCTCCCGCATTCCTACATTTTTGCCGCAAATATGGCACGAACGATGTAACAGAAAAGTTTGACCAGTGTCGAAATTTTGTATGATATTGTCGTCCTTTATCATGCAAAAACACAAATATAGACAAACGTAAATGTAAACAATCGTGTTTTCGCGATTTCGTGTGATTAGTTCATAAAAAGTGTAAGTGTTATTTCATTTTGTTTTAGGCTTAACTTATACAAATAAATATATGTCAATTATAATGCCCCCACCTCAAAGAAGAGGGGCTATATTGCTTTCCATTTGTCGGTCCATCGGTCTGTCGGTATGTCGGTCCGTAGACCAAATGGTTTCCGAGTGATAACTAAAGAACCCTTAGGCCTAGGACATTCAAACTTGGTATGGTAATTGGTCATGACCAGTATTGATTTTGGGGTCAAGGGGTCAAAGGTCAAGGTCACATTGACCTTTTAAGTAAAAACGGTTTCCGGTCAATTACTAAAGAACGCTTAGGCCTAGGAACTTCAAACTTGGTATGGTGATTGGTCATGACCAGCAGATGACCCCTATTGATTTTGGGGTCTAGGGGTCAAAGGTCAAGGACACATTGACCTTGTAGGTAAAAACGGTTTCCAATCAATAACTAAAGAACGCTTAGGCATAGGAACTTCAAACTTGGTATGGTGATTGGTCATGACCAGCAGATGACCCCTATTGATTTTGGGGTCAAAGGGTCAAAGGTCAAGGTCACATTGATCTTGTACGTAAAAACGGTTCCCGATCAATAACTAAAGAACGCTTAGGCCTAGGAACTTCAAACTTGGTATGGTGATTGGTCATGACAAGCAGATGACCCCTATTGATTTTAGGGTCAATGGGTCAAAGGTCAAGGTCACATTGACTTTGTAGGTAAAAACGGTTTCCGATCAATAACTAAAGAACGCTTAGACATAGGAACTTCAAACTTGGTATGGTGATTGGTCATGACCAGCAGATGACCCCTATTGATTTTGGGTCAAGAGGTCAAAGGTCAAGGTCACATTGACCTTGTAGTCGAGAAGGGATTCCAATCAATAACTTAAGAATGCTTAGACCTAGAAACTCCAAACTTGGTATGATGATTGTTCATGACCAGCAGATGACCCATTTTGATATTTGGGTCAAGGGGTCAAAGGTCAAGGTCACATTGACCTTGTAGGTAGAGACGGTTTCTGATAAATAATTGAAGAACGCTTAGGCCTAGGAACTTCAAACTTGGTATGATGATTGTTCATGACCAGTAGATGACCCCTATTGATTTTGGGTAACAAGGGGTCTATGTCATATTGACCTTGTACTTAATGGCGGTTTCTCACCAATAACTCAACAACTCAAGTTGCCTTGGTTGATATTTTTATATTTAACTAAAAATGCTTTTGGTATACACATTTGAAGGTCTTATGTAATATAACAACTTGGCTGTCATTAATGAGGCCTACATGATTCATAAAATGTTATGCATATATTATTTGGTAAGATTTGTAATAACTTAAATTGCTGCACACAACCTATGGGGTCACAATAATTAATACCCTGTGACTAGTCATGACCAGTTGATACTAGATAACCCTTATTAATTGTTTGTTCACTGGGTCAGAAGTCATGCATAATAACCTGATCACATGACTAATTGGCTGCTGATAGGTGGCATTCATGTTTTACAAACATATCTTGTTTCTATTTTTTTACTTTACTTTACAAAAGAATTGAGAGTTCAGCAGTATCGTGCATGAATATATCTGCGTACATTATTTTTGCAAGAGGAAGAGAGCGGTTTTCAACAAGCGTGCAATTTTCAATGAATAAGTTGTGATATTACTTTTTTCAGTTTATCAATTGCATTGTTATAATATGTTTTAGATTATGCAATAGTATCTCCTCGAAAGATAATTGATGTTATCACTTGCATTAATTGACACAGGTTTTCAGCTACATTTAATTTTAAGGATCATACAAATATTCTTTATCGTTCCGGTTATTTCAATGATAATGTATAACATTTACATAGTACTTCTTGCATAAAAGCTGCGCGCGCAGCTATACATTAACGGAGAAGAAAACAAGCATAAGCAAGCACGGACAGTTTCTGACAGACCCGTTAATTTCACTAACAAAAGTATAACTGTTACAGTAAAATAACATCGTGTTCACATGTGAGAAGCATGACGAGACTGGTTTCTTTCGAAAAACAACGAAACGTGAATTTCGAACAAACGTATATTTTCATGTCAGAATAGCACCGTCTTACGTGCGAATAGCACTTTCTTACCTACAAGTGCATAGGTCTACAGAAGAAGCTTCGAAATATAAATGTTTTAAATCACTCGCACTGTTGGTTTGGTCTTCAAATTTGTATCCATGCTGCAGCAGATGCACAAAAAATTGCATTATTCCTCTATTGTGGTCATCTGTTAATCCCCTTCCATGAAGCCAGGGATTATAGGAATGACCTCCGTCTGTCAGTTTGTCCGTCTGTGAGTCCGTACACTTTTGTGTCCGCTCCATATATTTAATCATTATGAGATGATGTGAAGATTGCAATAATTGGGTTGCTACCCCTAAGGTCAATGTCACACTTAGAGGTCCAGTGTAAAAAGTCTACACATCATGTCCCTTTTTATAACTTTTGAACCGCTGATTTAAAAAAAAGCAACTTGGCACAAGTGATAACCATTATGAGATGATATACAGAGAGCAATCATTGGGTTGCTACCCCCAAGGTTAAGGTCACGCTTTAAGATCAATTGGTAAATGTGTACATTACGTGTCCGCTCCATAATTTTTTTAACCACTTAATATTTTTTTTAAATATTTGACAAAGTGATCACCATTATGCGACGATGTGCAGAACGCAATAATTAGGTTGCTTCCCATAAGATCAATCTCACACTTAAATGGCAAGTGTTAAAATGTCTACATTCCATGTCCGCTCCATAAATTTTAACTACTGAAATTGTTTTGAAAAAACTTTGCACAAGTGATC
Organism: Ruditapes philippinarum; assembly: GCF_026571515.1. Taxonomy (NCBI): domain Eukaryota; kingdom Metazoa; phylum Mollusca; class Bivalvia; order Venerida; family Veneridae; genus Ruditapes; species Ruditapes philippinarum. The sequence continues at coordinate 136,148 of NW_026863367.1, read as the reverse complement.
ACCATTATGAGACGATGTGCAGGGCACAATAATTGGGTTGACACCCCAAAGGTCAAGTTCACACCTAAAGGTCATAAGTTAAAAGTGGAAATGTTCTGTCAAATCTATAACTTTTAGACCGCTGTAAAAAATAAAATAACTTGGCACAAGTCATCACCATTATGAAATGATGTGCAGGTTGCAATAATTGGGTTGCTACCCCTAAGGTCAATGTCACATTTAAAGGTCCAGTGTAAAAGAAGTCCACATCTCATGTCCGTTTTGAACCGCTGATTTGAAACAAACAACAACTTGGCACTAGTGATAACCATTATGAGATGATATGCAGAGAACAATAATTGGGTTGCTACCCCCATGGTTAAGGTCAAATGTTCTCCTCCATAACTGTTGACTTTATGGAATATTTTAAATAACTTTGCACAAATAATTACTGTCAAGGTCATAGTTTTTCAAAGGTCAAGAAGCACACATTCATGTCCGGTGCGGAATGGGATTTAGCTGTCCTTCAGAATGCCTTGTTTTACTTGTGCGTAATCTGTTATTTGCATAGCGCTAAAACATAATTATGTGGATTTATACTTGTGTTATATGCGATTTCAAGTATTAAAGGCAATACTGCTTCTTATTTTTTTTACAAACTCAAAAAGAGATATATGTCTTTTCACATTGTTTTTAATTGTATTGTTGAACACAGTAATAATAGCATTGTCGTTTATTTTGTTCGTTAAATTTGAATTCTATTTCATGATCATTAACTTGGCAAGTGGCGAATGTTGATGTGAAAATATCTAATGAGGATAAAAGATGTGACACATCAATATTTTAACTGTGCCTCTTATTTTAAACAACATTCTCAGTTAAAGAAATTCTGCGAAAAGATTTTTCGTATAATAATGAAACAATCGCAAACGTCTCTACTATTACTGTGTTCAACAAAGTAATAAAAGAAAACAATTGAAAAGTGATATTTATCAGTACGTCGTAATTCATGTTGATGACTAAGTGTACTTGAGAACAGCTAATTATTTTCCTTTCTAAATGTTTAAGCAGTTGTCCAGTTTATTCGGCATATTTTATAAATCAAATAAAGTGTGAACACAATTGTTTTATATTACTTTCAAAACAGTATGGCATTTCTAACGCGTGTCGGTGTTTTGTGTCTTTCATTATGGAATATGTCCGGTATGTTCATTTTTATTATAACGACAGCTCAAATAAAAGATTTTAATTAGTTAATAATGAACTTTTTTTATTGTTCGGCAGTTATTTTCAATTAATGTCTTCCTTCACCTTTTAATCACTTTTTTACTAGTGAAATTCTTCTTTCATATATTCTTAGCAATTGTTAGTTTCCATGATTCAGAGTAACGTACGTATTTTTTTTAAGTTTGAAATGTTTTTTATTTATTAATCTTTCACGAAAACCAGTTATTTGCCAATGTGCCGTTTAACAAAGAAAAAAAAGTATCACAAATAATTCTTCATTTTATGAAGATCACGCATTAAAGTATGATAAAGATACTAAGAAAAATTATGTTGGATCCCAAGTCACATAGAAATACCAGTAAAATGAACAAGTAGGTATCGGCTTAAGAATCTTTCACTACTTATATTTTTACGTTAGCAAGGAAATACAGGGAGATAACAAACCAATAAACACAGCACTGCGGACTATTTTCCCTTTTAATTTATACCTCAATTAGGAATTTAAATGACTTAGTGTAATTTGCCGACTTCAGAAAGTCAAAGGAATTGTTTTGTATACCGTCTCATTATAATAAACATTTCTAACAAATTAAACAAAAAATAATATTTTAATTTATAAATAAATGGCATTTCATGGTACAAAACGAAAACAATATCACATATTAATTGTCATGATTGTAACTACAACAAAAAAATAGCATAATAAAAATAAAAGTAATCATGACTGTAAAAACAAAACCTTAAGACAAGTGATAAGAAGAAAAATATAAACGTAGTAAAATAAAAATTATTTTGAAAGACTTTATATTGAAAATACCAAATACCCCAAGTTAATATAAATAAAATGAAACATGTGCCAGGACATTTATAAATCTACCCAAAAGTAAACAAAAAGTGGCAGTGAAATGATTTGTTTCCATTGTGGTCCAGGATGTATAATGACATGTGCCAGGCACAAGTTCTTTGTTTAACATTCTAATTAATCAAGAAGATGGAATTAATGAGATGAAATAAAAACATTCTACACTCTAGTTAACAGATGTTGCTTTTTGGCAGAAACCTTAAACAGTTGCAGATTGGTCGAATTCTTTATATCTTGTGGTAGTATATTCCACTTGGAACAACCGTTGCAGAAAAATGACTATTTACCAAACCCTTTCACTTAAGGAATTCTGAAGCAAGACTCTTTACTAAACCTGGTACTTATGATTATGTACAGAAATGGCTGAAATAAAATGTTCATTCATGTTTAAAGGGGCAGAATCATTATGTATCTAAAAAAACACGATTAAGAGTGATTTGCTCGACTCTTCTTAAAACAGGTAATCAGCCTTACTTTTAAATGTGCCCTATATTAATGTGACTTCTTTAATCAAGTTTAAGCACACATTTAATAATATTTTTCTGAATAGCTTGGAGCCTGTTTCACAAATTCTGAGAACTACCATAGTACCAAACCGTGCTGCAATAGTCAAAAGGACATTGGATTAAAGACAATATTTACATTTTCTTGTTATAAAAAAAGATAAAACATTTATTGTCAACAAAGAAACTTAAGTTTTGCATTTGCTTTTTAATGACTGATGTAACCATAGTCTCAAAGCTCAAGCTTTAGTCTTAGGTGGTTTCTAAATATTTGACCGACTCAATGTGTTAAAAAGAAGTACCATTGCCAATAATATTAAGGTTTGATTCTTTCTAAACATGTGACCCAGATAGAATTGATTCTGATTCCCTAGATGTAATGACAATTTGTTATCAATAACCACTTACTAACTTGTTCAAGGTCTTTTTTTAGCAAACATTCAATTTCAGATTTATATACATACCAGAAACTAAAATAGCAAAACCATCTGCGTACAATAAAGGTGTTTTTTTTTTGTTCAACATCTCACATGTCATTGACATGTCTAAAAGGATCGTGTGGTCAACAGTTTCGATAGCTTTCTGCAAATCTAATAAGAATACCCCATCAGTTTACAGTTTAAAAAGTACGTAGTAGTATTCACACAACTTCAAACTTTATTCATAACGATATTGATTCGATAAAGCTCAATTTCATACACATTGTCTCATTTCCATTAAAATTTCTATCAAGTAATTTTGATTTCCTTCGATCGATTCAAAAGATATACATTGGATATGAAATTGCTCACGGCCTGGCCACCGATTTTTAAAAATATTTACTTAAAATTATTTCAGGAGTATTAAAAGCAGCTTTCGAAAATTATTTAACAAAATTTACTTAATCACTTTTTTGAAACGGTTCTGTGTACTCATTTTGATTTCACATTTCGGATGTGAAACTTACTGTGAAGTGATCACTACATCTTTGTACGGGAACGGATACCTCTGTAGTAGTATATTAGTGATAAAAATATACGATCTATCCTTTATAACCCAAATTGGATGTTTGATTTATAGGTAAAAAGTTAAATTTGCGATAACAACATGGCAGTTTTTTGTGTGAAAAATGGTTAGAAAATATTCTGGCATTAGGTAAAAGGTAAAAAGTTGAATATGACATTGTTTACAACATAGAAGTAGTGTCCTTGATATTCAAACAAAGGCACGTTCAAGTTGCCATTATCTTTGAATGATGCATGTTTTAGAAAAATGTATTCAGTAAATTTTCAACATATGTCCAACATCTTTTCATTTTCAGAAGAAATTGTTGGCACAGAGATATGTTCAAATAATGACTTTTCTTGTGGGGATGGTTTTTGTATCAGCTATGATTTTATATGTGACGATGATATAGATTGCTTGAATAGCGCTGACGAACAAAATTGTAGTAAGACCTATCTCCCTATACAATTTTTTTGCTTCATTTGTCTTTTTTGGATAAAATTGTTTTACGTATGAACAATGCAGTTTTAAGTGAGTGTTCTAGAACCATGACAATCTACTCATCACTACTAGGAGTAATTTACTTTGGCGACTATTAAGTTATAATGAGTTTTAAAATTTACCCTCATTATATTTAAGCATATTATCCAAAACCATTCATGTTCAACAAAGGTAAATGCATATCAAGTTTGTGGCATTGTGTTGGTAAGCATGATTGTTTAGACATGTCAATACCACTAACTGTGATGATAAATTACAATGCCAAATGTTGTTACTATTCTAAAATATTTACTTACTGTAGATGACATTTGATGGTTTTTCATTGTATTAATATTTTATTACATTTGTTTACTTCAAAACATGATTAATTGATAAACAGATACATTGATATCAGAATACCATACCATTTGTCTTCTGTTATAGCGAAAGTATGTACAAATGATCAATTCAGATGTGATAATAAAACCAGGTGTATTCCTATCTCATGGAAATGTGATGGTGACTTCGATTGTGTTGATCATACAGATGAAAGTATCAATTGTACAAACATTAATCAAGTCTGCCCATCACTACACTTTGACTGTCTCATGTCTGAGAGATGCATTCCTTGGTCCTGGAAGTGTGATAATGACTGGTACTGTACAGATGGCTCGGATGAAGGCGAACACTGTAAGTACATTTAAACAAAATATGTATAGACACATGTACAATGTATATTGTAAATATCTACTTATTTTACACGTCCTACAGTTAATTTTGATCAATTAATAATTGAAAATCAGTTTCCACAAAGTTTGTCTTTCCTTGTATAAAACACTCATCTATTTGAAAATATTCATTTCGGTATACCATGTTTTATTTAAATGTTAGGTCATGACATATGTAGCGGTGGCCAGTATATGTGTGAAAACCATGTTTGCATATCAAGTAGTTTGAAATGTGATGGGAATAAGGACTGCTTAGAAGGATCTGATGAAAATGATTGTCGTAAGTTCGGCTTTTGTGATAAAATAGATGTTATTCTAACGTCTAGTTAATTGATGCGTATATTATACAGTAAGCGATATATGTGCATGCAATGTTCATGATTATGTCAATACTAAATACTTAAATCATTCACTGTTATAACATGTCCGAGCTTTTAAGGTTTAATTTACAAACATCATCTATTAACATTTTGCGTTTTAATATTTTAAATTTGCGTTGTAATGTTTTGATACCACATATTCTATTTTGATCAAGTTAAATGGTTTAATTTGCTATTACATGTTCACGTTTATAACTGAAGAAAAGTATTTTAATTCAACCAGAAATATTTGTTTCCAATTGAAATGAACATGTTTGTACAGTTATTATTGCCATCATCTGGGCTGCATCTTGTTAACGGTTGTGTTTTTTTTTTTAATTGTTGTCTTTCCATCGTCCGACGTAGCCTTAATTCTTAGGTTAATTGATGCCGGAAATATAACATAATCTCTGGATAATAGTGCCTTTCAGTACATAGCAGCTGTATTTTTGTTTCCGATTATTTTATGAACTGGTTAACATATATAGTAAACATACGTAAATTTTAATGGAACTTGGCAATATTCAACATCCATATATGGTAAAAACGTCAGACATAAAAAAACCGCGATTTGATATTCATTAGAACAGATTCGTTTTTTGTTTTTTATTTTAAAGAGAATCACCCTCAATATTGATAATCACAATTAATTATACTTCCATGGCTAGCAATGCAGGAGGTACATGTTGCCTCATCGACAACACAAGACTAGTATTTGTAATGCGTTGTTAGGCAATGTTGTTCCACACCTAAACCAAAACTTATTGACGTTTCTAGGGGCTTTTATGTCATTACTTTCAAATACCAAATATAATCAAGGACAATTATATAGTAACTGTTATAAAGTGTTTTCCTTTTACTCTAAAATATTAATATCAAAAATGATATCAGCCAACCGTATGGAAGTATGAACCTACCATAGGATGTTAGTTTGTTCCCGATAATGTTGTTCTTAGAAAATTACAAATAATCGAATGAGTTTATAACTTATTAGTTCGCCCACTCCATGTCGGACAAATATGTGCACTCCATTTTTGATGTCATGTTGAGTGTCTTTGCGGTAGTCCTGTATAGCTGAATTTGTCGGGTCTTCATTCTATGAACGTGTCATTCCTTGTGGTATTTTGAAAATTGATAGCTGTTACTATTTTGAACAGTAATAATCTTTTATTTACTATGTTTATTATTATTAATTAGAAGAGACACTTATGTTATTATTTCAATGTGTACTGGTAGACAAACTTTAACGAGTTTTTAATTATAATGAAGCAATTATAATAAACAGAAAACTTTTATTACATGAGCGAACCAACTTTGGTGTTCAAGTTAACGATTTTTTAGAACGATATGTAATTATACAGAAGTGTTCTTATGCAGTTTCTATTGCAGCAATGACAACTTTATCGTCAGATCCTGAACCAAGCTCTAGTACAAGCACGAGCAAGTTTATTGAGAACAAAGTAAATACCAATAACGACAGCAGATATAGCACCCATATGCTTGCAGATCCTGCTACTGAAATGACAACTTTATCGTCAGGCTCTGAACCAAGCTCTAGTACAAACACGAGCAAGTTTATTGAGAAAAAAGTGGATACCAATAACGACCACAGATATAGCACCGATATGCGTGCAGATGCTATAACCGAAATGACAACTTTATCGTCAGGCCCAGAGCCAAACTCTAGTACAAGCACGAGCAAATTTATCGAGGACAAAGTGGACAAAGACAACAAACGGATATTTAGTAATGTCATCACTCATCAATTGAAAATTAAATCCGCAGGAAAGTGCAAACAATTGTAGAGAATTAAAAGATATTAAAAAAATATTGAGAAAAAAACATAGCTCTAGAAATCTATATTTATCGTTCATAACGGATGTAGCTCTGTACAAAATTAAATAATCTCAAACAATCTCAATATAGGCCAATCAGCAGAAGAGCCAAAAACAAAGCAACATAAAATCATATGTAAGGGAGTTATTTTTTCTCTTTTTTTCTCCAAATCTATTGTGTAACTGAACATTTAACTAAAACAAAAATTTATATATATTTACTTTTCTCCCTGTTTGTTGTCCCTAAATCATTAGGTTGAATAAACTCCAATCTTTCTTCAACACTACACAAAGATCGCTAATTTAAAGAAATGTTTAAATGTTCTTAGTTTTTTTTTCTTTCCTCCCCGTCACCCTTTTGTGTGTCACACATGTCTCATACTGAATCTTTATTATGTTTCTTCATGTTAAGAGACATTCCATATACAGTTTGCTTATATTTTCCGAGACATTGTTTAGGAAATAATTATCAATTTTGAATGCATTGTTGATGTAACATGCACGGTTGAATTAAAAAAAATAAACGCGCATTATAACAGTATAATGCACGAAACCTGAATATCTTTTTTCCATTCTGACATGCTAATTAAAACGGGAATTGATAAAAATATGTTGAACTATATAAAGCGTAGAAGTAATTTTCTTGACCTCATTTGGTTTATAGATGCCATATCTGACGCCATATGACGTGTAAGCATCCCTTTCAATGCTGTGAATACATCTTGTCATAATGCACCTGTTTCCCCTATCTGTTTGATAGAAGAATAACATAAAGGTTGTTAGAATTTATATTTTATATCACATTTTCTATAAATGATTTGGACTAAGTTTGTCCAACTTTAGGTTACACTTTGGTTTGGAACGTTGTTTTTTGTTCGTCAAACTTTATGTCAAGCTTTCTTTTGATACGTTATCAATAACTTTGACAACAGAAAATAAAACTTCTGACATCGGTTTGCTGTAAGCCATGTTCAGTCCTTACAACGTTTTGGCTTTCTCCGTGATGCAACCCCAATGAAGAGCTAATTTAAAATATATTTCCTGAAAATTCACCCTTTCTTATTATTTTAATACACAAAAGGCTAATTCAAGATACAATGAAAGAAAATATGAGATGATTTATCTAATAGTGCCAACCATGTAAGGTACAATATTGAAAGTTGCACTGTCAGGAACACTGGTTGAATCTAAACGTCATTCAGATAAATATTCGGAACAAGGGAGACGACTCGGCAGCAACAAATAGAGGATGTTGCATGAGTGTAGGTTTAATACTAAATGTATTGAACGAGTTGAATAAAATCATATTATGTGAATCTCTGGAACAGGCCTTTCAAATGTTAGTTATAATATATAAACAGGAAAACACACACGAAAAATTGCAACAAGGACTCGAACGACGCAGTCCTTCGATTGTCGGTTCAATATGCTAACCACTACACCACAGGAACCATTGCATATTTTCTGCGTGCTTGTTGACATGATCGATTAAAGTTATTTTTTATCTTACATTCTGTGGGTATGTTGTAAGATTTGGCATTGTAATTGTAATAAAGAATGCATTCTATCATTTACCAAGACGCTATAGGTATTTTGTTCTACCGATACATGTGTATTTATAATTGTCATGCTAGCGTTCATTAAATAAATCAAAATGACTCGCACACAACTGGTTTATATAGTTAAAATATATATAGAAATAACATGACGTTGTTTTCTTACCTGACGGAATCACCAAGCAAGCTTTTTCAGTTTTGAAACTATCATTTTTAAGGACAGAAAGCATAAGACTTCGATCCTTTTGTGTGGACGTATTTTGCTTTCCTGACTGTACTTCATTGTTGTTGACTTTAAAGCTTAATATTTGAGGAATCATATCACCCTATAAAAAGAACGAAATGTCGACCTCTGAAGGTATTTCATTATCAAACACTCACATAATATCTGCTGAAATCTTGGAACTCTAGTTATAGTTATGTAGACAAGTTTTTGTGCCGTCACGTTGTCGTTGCTGCATATTTCTACAAATAGATCTAACAAAACAAGAAACGTTTTAATAACATTATGATCGATTTATTTTATGCTTATAAGTGGATTACTGATTTATCCGTGAAAATTATATTTGATAATTTCACAGTGAAAATTATCAAAATATAATTTCACACTTTTCGATAAAGAAACTACTTTTAAAGGACTTACCCATGTGGTAGATCTACCTCAATTTTATTTTTGCTTACGACTCTGACATTGTCAGGACTGTTTAGAGCAAGCCAAAGGTGAACTTGATAAATACATGCATGTAGAATTAAATCCCTATGAATCAAACACATTTTTTTTCCTCCCGTGAAGGACTCAACTTTAAAAAAGGCGGCCGCTTACATTTCAAAGGCTAATCTGATATAAACTTTCGCGATGTAACTTTTCTTCTCCAAGAATCGTTGTTTTAATTATCAAAACAAGCGATCATTCATTGTTTTGTATAAAACAAATATATCATCACAATTTAACGTTGATTTTTGTATTTATTTTCATGCTAAAGACTTCATGTTTTTATATACGTCTGAAAGGATACCAGTGGGGAGAACCGATATTTAAGTTAATATCAAGAACATTTCAGTTAAAGAATAAAATAAAAAGAAAATGTGTTTTTTTTTTGTGTCAGATTTTATTTTATTTCATCTCGTGAACTTAAAGACGTCAGCAATATAATCCCGTGTGCAAATTTAATTGAGTAATAAATAATGTATCCTTCAATTAGGAAGGGATTCATTCATAAACTTTGTTCAAAACATGCTTTAACTTAATTGTCCTTATGCTAGGAGAAGTACCACGATTTATGTCAAAAAAGGAGTTTTTATTCTAGTTGTCAAGCTGATTTGTTTCTCTGTTATTTTATATATTATTCTATAACTCTTAATTTCAGCATCAATAAAGTCCCAAAGACTTGAGACGAATCATAATTGATTTAAAAAACACCAATTATAATAATCATTAACAACAACAACAACAACAGATAAAACGGATTATGGTGTTTTGCCTCAGGGCTATGATGTTTAGTAGATTGTCCTACATAGTACGGATTGATAATATGTGTACTGACAGAAAATTATCCTTTTTATATAATTTACATAAAGAGTAATCACATAGTACATTGTATTCTCACTCTGATATAAACTTTAAAAAATCTTTTTGAATAACATTGTCTCATTATGATTAAAATTTTTATCTAATGTTAAACAGATATTGAGTGGACACAAAAATTTGTAGTGTACCAAGGAATCCAAACGTGCAATTTTAATATTGCTGCATTATCGTTAACATATCTACTAAGAATTTTTTTCCATCATTTCCTATATACCGAGACGACACAACATTTTTAGTATTATTAGTAAACAAGTCAGTATAATGCAATGATGTAAAAAAAGATTTCCAAAAACAGTTTATGGGATATTTCGTAGTTAACATTAAACGGTGAAGTTTTGAATTGATTAGCTTATTTATTCCCATTGCTATCGTTTAATTCACCTATGACGTAAATAACATAAGTTTACTTACCATGAATACAGTATATAATAAGGAAGAAGAAGAATAAAATCATCATTGTCTAATTATAATCAAAATGTTTGCAAAATATTAAACACATATTTTGCCGAGACAATATTTGAAGTGTCCAGGAATCCAAACGTGCACATGTGCATGTATATTGCAGGAACATGGTTAACATATCTGCTATTTCCTTTGATCGTTGAAGGCATAACATTGTTAAGGGACTGGAGAACGACAAAGGGCATAACAATTTACGCTTGAATTCTTTTGGGTGCATTAAAGAGAGTGGAAGGGGACAAGAATCTTTTTGTATTACACATGCACACTTATTATTTAATATATTATCTCTCTGCTACAAATAGCTAATGCTGTCGATATTCAATATTCGCGTTACATTTATATATATTATGACGGACTTTTCGAGAATAAAATGCACATTATCTCAAGTTATTATCTTGTTTTACATCTATCGTAACTGATGCCTTAGAAGTGCATACATCTTTAAAGTATTCTAAGGCGTAAACGGATGTATCATGTCCACATCGAGTCCTATTTATCTAAACAAACAAACAAACAAACAAACATGTATGCGTCATTTTATAACGTACTGTTCATAAAGCCTGAAACAAACTCGATATACTACGAGCTTAAAAAGTACATGGAGTGGTAGCTCATTCTTGTCAAAGAAAAGTAAATATCAGCTTATGTATACATATGTATATATCTCTATGATTATATGAATGGGTATTTATCGCAAACGTACCTAGTTTATATAGATTGCCACATCGTGATTGACCTTTTGAACTTGAAATACATATTGTTTAATAATTATAGTTCCTAATTACATACGACGATTAGCTTTCACATATTTAGTATTACCATATTCAATATCAGTTACGTAATTACAATTTCTTTTTTAATGTAACTAGAATATAACAAGTCAGTATAGTGCAATGATGTAAAACGATTTCCCAAAATAGCTCAGTTAACATGACACAGTGAAGTTTTGAATAGACTAACTTTATGAATTACCTATTTCTATCGTTCAATTGGCCTATGACATAAAATAACATGAGTTTACTTACCATGAATATAGCACATAATAAGGAAGAAGAAGAATAAAATCATCATTCATATCCATGTTTCAACATATCATATAACTTTTTTTCTTAAACAACTAGTTAACCATTTGTTAATACCTTCCAATTCGACGTATATAAAACAGACTGACTGGAGCGATTTTCTGTACGAAATCTGCTATGGTAATAGTATTATTTTTACAATAGCTTTAGCTCTTACACTTGGTTTGCTGTTGCTGATCATGGTCATGCAACTACATAGTTAGATAAAGAAGCAGACGCTTGTTTTGGTTGAGTCTATTATGTTTTGGTTTGGGGGGTGGGGGGGAGGTTGAGTTGTCATACACAAATTTACAATTTATATGCATTTAATTTTTTTCAATGATTGTTATTATCTTAAATGCTTCTGGGATTGTTGTTTTATCAATTCATTTGTAAATAAGATTGTTATATGTCTATAAACGGAATAATTTTAATGAACACGAAATTAGTTCACACCTTTATGTGTATTGATAACGTGATGGTTTAAGCCAATGAAAACACATCAATATTATAACAATCAGGCAGAGAAAAGGTTTGCAAAAAGAGTAAATCGATAATCTTTATGTAGCAAACAAACTTTGAATTGCAAGTATTTTTTCATATCTTTTCGGCAGGATAAACTGTCCGAGGAGGGCCAGGCATTTTCGTATCGTAAAATGGCTGCCATTTACAGTATCAAGTGATTATCCAAAGAACCACCGCGACTTAGCGCGGGAATGGAATTATAAATATAGCTAACTTCGGCGCGTCGCATAGGATGGAAAACACCTTTTTCATAATTTATTGTAATAAATATTTACAAACTGTGCCTTTCGGTTTTTTTTATAAATATATAACCAATAATGATGTTAATATGAATAAATTATCATATCTCAAATCTGTGACTACTTACAATGAAATTCTACCTTTAGTGTATTGAAAAGGTTTTTAATTTCCTGTAATTTTATTCTGTTATTATGCTTCAAAGCAGTCAATTGACCGTGAAATTTCTTTTCATATTTTGATTCCTTGAAATCATTTTTCTCATCGGATGCAACTTTAATATGATGATACATTAATTACATTCCATGAAAATGTTTAAAGATATAAAATGTCTCATGACATGTTTGTTCATTTTACATTACACCTTTAATGTTGCAGACATAAAAAGTCTTCACAAAAAGTAGTATGCAATCGTACCTATATTACATACGAATGTATGTAAAAATTTTCTTGTTGTATATAACAATATCCTACCTTTTAAATTAGTGTGTATTTCTATTTTTACATTTACCTCGGGTAACTGCAATACTGAATGTATAAATGTATTTTATAGATAGATAAAATATTTTATGTCATTGTTGAACATTAAGTAAATCAAACCGACTCTAAATCTAGGTCACTCCATGTATTTGACATTGGCCAATCTGAGAGCACCCTTAACATCACGTCCTCTCTATCAACCAATCAAGTAACGGCATCAGCCTTTCTGGAAAAAAAACTTTTACGGGGGCAGGGGACATAAAAATGAACAATTTGGTATTTTCATGTGGCCAGACACACTATTCCAAATATTTCAAAATCTGTTTTACCAATATAGTGGCTGTCATACGTTTAGATTTTTCACAAAATTTAGCCAAAAACTTGTTCGGCACCAACTGTCAAAGCTTGATTTTTAACTTTTTCATCTCCATTAGGAGAGTCACAAATACATACAAAGCTACCAAAATGCTTAGTATCGGGTAAAAACTCAGGGTCGTCATACGGATATGTCCCCTGCCCCCTTAGAAGTGAAAAGCACGCTACATCTGCTCTGTCTTAATTTTACCAACACCTCCAAATTTCCTCCTCCTCAGGGTTTTTTCCCAAACGGTTATCAATAGTCAATATTTTTTTTATTTATGTAATTGTTATGTTTTCGGTATTTTTCACCAAGACATTGGAAAATTATTTTATATGTACTAATAATGTTGTTTGGCTGTATTTTTCACCCAGATATAGGTATATTAGTTTCATATGTATGTAAGTGTCATGTTGTTTCCGGCAAAATAAATTTGCAAAATAAATTTGCCCGTTTTCAATCATCATGATTTTGTTTATGAACTTTCCCATACACAGTTCACAGGGTCATTGCTACGCTAAAATCAGATGCATATCAATAATTTTAGCATTTCAGCGACACGTATCGTGTTCGTTTTGGACGGTCCTTCCTACCGACTTTCCTTGATAACAAATCAGTAATTACCATTTTGTTCCCGCACGTGAACATATACAACCAGCGGCCGTAAGCGGTCCCTGATATACAAATCTGATGTTCTTACTATTGTGATAGGCTGACGGACCATTGTATGATTGCAATACTCTGTTGTATGGATTGAGTAAATATAGAAAAAAGGGTTGCAATAAGAACATTACAAATTGAAAAGAAGGTTGTTGTAGGTCGGACAGTTTAGATTAAATTAAACATAAGTTAGCCAGTTTGTTAAATGAGCAGATCATTTTGACACCAAGCTATCATACTGTCCTGCACGATGAATAATTTACTGCAAAACTGCCAGTAACACTAAAGTTATGATTAACACCGGTATTTTTCAGGATCTGTCTGAAATTTTAATTTAATTGATTAATTTTATTTACAATATACCTATATTTTGCGCAAATTTGTACAAATTAAATATAAAATATACATATAGACTAAATGTCTCCATTTTCTCTTCTTTTTGAAAATATTCAATTTTGTAATAAATGCGTTGTTAGTGTAACCATGTTTAATCTCATAAAATTTGTTGACAGCATTTTTTGTATGCTTCGGTTTATTTCAAATTGCATTATTCTAGTAACGAACGTTTTCATACAACAATGCACTCAAAATTGAAACAAAGTCCCGAAAATATAAGCAATATATAACATGATATATGCCATTAGACATGAAGAAACATAATCAAGATTCGGTATGAGCCAGATGTCACATGATTTTTCTCAAAAGAAGGGTGATGGAGAGAAAAGAAGAAACAGAGAAAAAAACATCTCTGAATGAAAAAGTTAAAAAACGACACCAGCGAATTCAGCCCAATGCTTGAGTAATAACAACCTAGAGTAGAGTAAGAGAATATTTGAATAGGCGCTCCTAACGAAAAGAAACTAATTCATTCATTGCATTCTGAAGATTGTTGTTATATTTGAAATTTTTTAATTAACAATAGATATATAGGAAAGATAAAAACAAACTTTACCGTTCTAGCCGGGTAAAACTGCAAGAACAGTCAATTGATGTCTTAGCAAGGTAGAGTCTAAAACAGCAAAATCAGAACAATCTCTAGGAGGGATCGGTTTTTAAAATAGTTAAATCTTGTTTCACCTGCTTTTATTTCAAAGACACACATAGATAATAAAACATATATACATCTAAATATGCGCTAAATATGAAATAAAATATCATAACTTTATGTCCATTGTAACACCAGTAATCATGAGATTTAGCAGCATGATATTTACAATGTCTAAATATGTAAATGCTAAATGAAGGTAAAATATAAATTTATTCGTGCTATCAATATGCAGTTTAACATAATACAAAATTTCAATTTAAACTTAATCATGCATGTGCATCTCTTATTCTAAAGCTCAAAATTGATCAATTTGAACATGACGTAAAACATCAAAAATATTTACAAATTTCGAATTGGCCGCTTCCTTTTCTTTCTTTTGTTTTACAAAAATCGCGTACATAAAGTAGAAGTGATAAGATAATATAAGTCAGTGCCTTTTGTAGATTATATGAACGTTTCATAACTTTATCATTGAAATCTTACATTCCGGCATGGTCATCCGCTGATTGAAAACTCGCAAAACTGAAATTTTGTATCTTCTCATCGTTAAGGGATGATAGCTTGACACCAAGAACACAATGATATATAGAAGAACTGTTATAAATATTAGATATCACAATCGCATCCTTTAAAATGTTACAACTTGTACAAAGTTATCACTGCAAAAACTGTGAATTAAATAACACTGTCAAAGTAATCTACAATACAATAATGAAATACCCTAAAACAACTCAATAGTTTTGCATAAATATGCTGATTATCTTAAAAAAATATGTTCATTATATTTTTATGGAATGGCAAGATTAGTTATGTTACAATAGAAATAATACCTAACCGACCGATGCGTTCACCAAAATTAAATCTTTCTCAATTTTAGGGTTACCACATTACAATTATGGTTATAAATCTCATAACTATCGTTCGATATGTAGTGAAATTGTAAGTTTCTCTCTAAAAACTATACCTCAAGCTTATTATTCCAATGATTTTTTCTTATTTAAGCATTAGTCTGGAAGCATTATTGTTCATTATAATCTTTCAAAACCAGCTGTAAAAATTATCTATTTATATAAGATACATGATGACAACTAAAACCACTTTATATTGCAAGCTATTTACGTTGATATTTTGAATTATGATGAAACAATGGATAATACGGGTGTCAGTTTTTTGAATGAATAAAAATATCTTAGCTCTACATAAACAAAATACATACAATTTTTGTTTAAACGAAAAAAAATAGATTTCAAACTTTTGTGTAGATCTAAATGTACTTTTCTTTGTTAAAAATGATTTGTCTTTTTCTTTGTTATTGTTAAATCATAAAGCCTTAATGAAAATAAGTATACATGTTTCCTTTTTGTAAACTCTGTATTTTATTTTCTCTATATAAGGATATTATTTTTAGAAGTCCAACTTCATCATATCAATTTATTATAGATGCTTCATAGGTGTGCATGGAATCAGATTTATTTAAGGTGTTGCCGAACACTTCTAAGAAACCTCTTGGTTACACTTTTTTCAACTCATGTAGCTTTAGCTATATTGTTTCGCAAGTTCTAGCATTCATTTAAGTCTAACGTAATTCCGATGCCTAGTATAAAGAGAGCTTATGCCTACATGAAAAGACAAACTCGTGTTCCTTAATCTTAGATAACGTCGTTCTTAGTATGTATCATTTGTCTTTTTGTAGTGTTTCGTACATATGATCAGTTGCGTTAGCTTTATAAAATTCATATTCGTGATGTATGCCGTCACAAATACTATCATGCGTATTGTTATGCTCTTTTTCCAAACTGTTTGTGTCCGACTGTCGGTGACTAAGGTTTTGCGTTTTGCTATAAAGAAATAAAGATGAATTATCAACATATATGACAATAAACACCCTAAGGACTCGTGGCGAATTTTAAAGACGGTACAGTTAGTTTTGCGATATACTTTTAATATGACATACATATTCTGTACCTTATAAGAATGGCGGTGCATTAATTGTATTAATTGTACATTAATTGATTTAACCATAGGAGAAAAAGCAATATTTGAATTTACCACTTTATGATGTTGTTACAAATAAACCGTTGGAGGAATTTTAAAAATAGCTGCGAATATTTTATCAAAATAAATACAAACAGATGAAGTAAAATTATCCCATTGTTGATTCATTTGTTACTCCTTTATACTTTGTATTAATTGTCTGGCTAAAATAACAGGAGAAATCTCATGAGCACAGCCAAAGTACATTCACGCGATTCAAATGACGGAAATATACAACTTTGTACATCAAGCTTAGTAGATAGTAAATGTAATCTGTATTGTATGCAACGATTATGTTTTACTTTTTCTTTATTCAAAATAAATTATATCAATATTTACCGATGTGTTATATATGTCACTCGACATTTATAAAAAATTTTTATTGCTTTCTAATTATTGTGTCCTTACATTTCGCAATCTAGATTCTGGGTTTCTGTATATAGATGTTGGTATGTTTCACCCGATAGAGCATTGTCTTGCCTATCTAGACCTTCATAAACATTTTGGTCAGGTATTTCGTAAGTGTTAGTATCATACTCGGTTTGTTCTGTGTTAGGTTCTAAGACAGACACTGCGACCTTATTTGATTGATTGTTTCTTTTTTCTTTAACAGACCGATCCCTGAAATATACCAAACACTAGATCCATCATTACAACAATCGCTTTAAGATGTCAATTATGATAAGAAATTATATCAATATTTACCGATGTGTTATATATGACACTTGACATTTATAAAAGTTTTATTGCTTTTAAATTATTGTGTATTTACCTTTCGCAATCTGGATTCTTGGTTTCTGTATACAGATGCTGGTACATTTCACTCGATGAAACATTGTCTTGCCTATTTAGACCTTCATAAACATTTTGGTCAGGTATTTCGTAAGTGTTAGTATCACACTCACTTTGTCCTGTGTTAGGGTCTAAGTCAGACACTGCGACCTCATTTGATTGATTGTTTCTTTTTTCTTTAACAGACCGATGCCTGAAATATACCAAACACTAGATCCATCATTTACAACAATCGCTTTAAGATGTGAATTATGATAAGAAATTATATCAATATTTACCGATGTGTTATATATGACATTTGACTTTTATAAAAAAATTTATTGCTTTCGAATTATTGTGTATTTACCTTTCGCAATCTGGATTCTTGGTTTCTGTATACAGATGCTGGTACGTTTCATCCGATTGAGCATTGCCTTGCCTATCTAGACCTTCATAAACATTTTGGTCAGGTATTTCATAAGTGTTAGTATCACACTCGATTTGTCCGGTGTTAGGTTCTAAGTCAGACACTGCGACCTAATTTGATTGATTGTTTCTTTTTTCTTTAACAGACCGATGCCTGAAATATACCAAACACTAGATCCATCATTTACAACAATCGTTCTACATGTGAATTATGATAAGACAATTAAGATGACATGTTACGTTTTTATAAGCATCGTATGTACAATTGTTATTAGTACGCAATATTGAAAATATCATTTCAATCAGAAAATACTAGTACATGCACCTATACTAATAATTATATTATTAACAAGTGTGCAAATGTAATAACAAATAGTTACTTCACAATTACGATACAAACAATGTAATAGTAGGCAACAAATCATCGTCGGATACGCACGGCTGATTTATATGTAATATAACATGTAGTCATATGTGGGTAAATTGTGTCGATATACAGCATCATGTACGTAAAATATTAACCAATGAAACCGTGTTTATCAAAATTTATATTCTACGAGAGAAAAGGTAAACAACTATCAGAAACAAAATAGCAGTGTCAACGCTGTAAACCTGTTTCACGTGTCTTGCCAATATGAAAGGCAAAACTATCCCCAAACTAAATAATTCAACAAGCAGAGACAACAATAATTATTATTTTTTTAGAATTAACGTCTCACTCAACGTCGTATAAAACGAGCGTTTTCATTGTTTTTAATCGCCTCAAGAAATCGTGAGGCAACCAATGAAAAGTTGTCTTTTTGGCACACCTCTTATCGACTCGATATCGGCAAAATGATATGATAAATGTGAATGGTTCGGCCGTGGGTACCCAATGTGCAATTCTGTAAAACACTGGATTAAACCACTTATGTGGTACATGTACTGATGCTACAAGACATTCTGTACCGTATGTTCGTTATTGAACTTTGTTTTTCGCAAATCACATGATTTATATTCTGTGAGTGTATTGTAAGATTTGGAATGTTGTATTTATCTTTGATGAATATTTTTTCTTTCCATGATGCTATAGTTAGTTTGTTGTATTGATACAGGTATATTCATAATAATAATAATCTATTTTCTTTAAGGATTCTTATTTTCTCTATTTAATTGAATGACTAAAATAGCTCTTTTAGGAAATCCGAATCACAATAAAAGCAAACCAAATGCAGTGGAAATGCAAGAAATAGCTTATATAGATCTAAATTATGTGTCTGATTGATCTGACCTCAAATTGATTTTTATTTTATTTCGTTTGTCAAGCAACTCATCAACATATGTTGATATATAGATAATAAATATAACAAATACAAAACAAAAATCATATTAACAATTATAGAACAAACCTTCTGCAAATTATAACGATAAGTATTACAAAACCTGCTGAGCAGATGAAAGTTGCGATACTTGCAGTCACAATTGGTACTGAAAAACAAACACTTAATAATTACTATTATGATTTTTTTTATATACGTTTAAATAATACAGTGGTAACTTCATTGATGGTAATGAAATTGATAACTTAACTTTTCCTTTAAAAATTCAATATTATTGTATAAATACACACTTAGATACTATTTGGAGAGATGGTTTTTGGGAAAAACTTATTCTTAACAAAATATGGATCTTTCTTTAATGCTATAAAAATATGTATGAAAACGCTAAGTCATGCATTTTTGTAAATAGAGTAAAAACTGATTACTTCCCTTGTAATGTTATGAAACTTTAGAAATCGTAAATGAATACAAATATACAGGTGTCTGTTTAAATTTTTTAAAACAAACCAAGAAATTGCCAAACAAGTTACAAAGCAATGTATTTTCAATAAAAAAGTCCAAACATCTCTGCTAAACCCATTGATTTTCAAATAGATCTTTTCTTTCAACATCGCGGTAAAGGTATATGCTACACATACAAAACTTCAAACTTCATTAAAATGTACTCACAATTCATTTCAAAGTATATCATGTCAAGTAAAACAAGTACATTTATGTCACATAAAATACCTTTTTTGTTGAAATAACTTTACAATTATAAGATAATTTTGTAGGAATATAAGTATCTTAAATAGAAGAAACAGGAACGTATTTACAAATGAATACCATCGACAAGCGCAGCAACTAGACCTATAGAAAATACTAAAAAATAGGAAAAATCTTAACGTATATTACATGCTTTTATGTGTTGATTCTTTTTCATTTGTATATTAAAATATATTTGAGCTAAAAAAAATTATAAAGGCTATTTTGAAATAATCGTTGAATGACAGAAATCAAAATCAACATATTTATGTATGTCACACGCAGTTGTCAGTTAAAAATTCTTCTTAATGTCATTTGCGTAACAAAAGTTGCTATCAATCGTACATAAATATTGTAATAAATAAGTATTGCCTTGTTTTTTTATTATAAAATGTGCTAAACAATTGAATTTATAATCTTTACATTAACTGATACAAACCTTCTGCGATTTTTAAATTTGAATGATACATTGTATTTCAATTTGCTAGAGTATACCTTTACTGCCACTACTTCCGTTGTCTGCTGTATTTTCATGACCGACTTTTGTAGACTTCTGTTTTTTTGTCGACAATGTGTGGGATTTAGATATTGATGACAGAGAAGACATGGTTTGAGTCATTTGACTAGTTGAATTTGAAACTGGCATCTTTTCTGTTGTTGTTGTTGTTGTTGTTGTTGTAACAACATTTGTGCAATGAATACTGAATGTGTCATCTGGATTTTCTAAACAAAAAATAAATCTTTACCTAACTTAAAGCTTATTTTTCATGCTTAATGTTTGACCATCTCCGAATCAAAGTTAAAGAACACGCACGCACGCACACACACACACACACACGCGCACGTACGCACGCGCGCTCGCGCACGCACGCACGCACACACACGCACAACCCAACTTGAACATATAACAAGAATCATTGAATGATTACGGTTTGGAGGCTTATGTTCAATTTAAAATCAATATCTACAATGTATCAAAATGATCTGTAATTGAAATATAAATGCGGTACGTACTTGGATAGATGGCGAGACAAGCTCCCTCTTGTTCCCGAGTTGTATGAGTAATAAACTTAAGCTTAGTGTTTCCCTGGATACGTACTAAACGTGATCTAGTTATTCTGTCAAAAACATTTCCCATTATTTCAAATTTCAATTGTGACCCTTGAGTGATATTTATCATCCTCAACACCAAAATAGTGTAGTAACTAGAAGGTAAGATGTGACATTCACAAGATGTGTTTCTAAATTTAGGAGCCTGGATAGTATCAATATAAGCAGTTTTTGTATTTAGCATCCGGTCCTCTGTACATATTCTTAAAACTGTAAGGAAAATGAATATGATTATTTTGTCAAAATATGTATATGCTTAATCATATGTCAAAATTTATGGATATGAAATAAAGTTTTTAGTAATATCGAGGTAGCAAATATAAGAAAATAACAGAGATGAAGCATTTTCCAAAACTCTCAGTTTTATCAGAATGTGGTGTATGTCATAGAAGAGCGGATTTCTAGGCTAGCTGTTTAAGTTCGATTTCAAAATCGAAGTATGGCTGTCCTGTTTCACAATTTCTACGCTTTTTGAGTTTTAGGTGTCAAATTTATTAAGTACCATCTTCACTAATGAATTATCAGCATCCTGATTATCTTAAAATAAAATAATGATGTTAAAATTAATCTAAATATATCGTATCAAACGTTTTAAAAGTATACGTTTTTTCTTTCTAGATTAGACAAACTGTTCACATAATATATTTTACTTACTCTGTTTACTATCTGTCCTGCTACAGAATCCGTCTGGGAGACTATGTGATTCTGTCAAATGTAAATTTTAAACAATTTCAAGCTCTATCATTACAATTCAACTGTATTGAAACAACTGGTCTACACACTAGGCTAATACAAAATGTCAACAATATTTTTATAGGTAGCTGTCATATAAATCAACTTCACGATAGTACACTTTACTTGTTAACCTGTTCATTTGAGTTATTTAACATGATTTCATGTTATTGATTAAATGAATAATTTAATGAAAAAAGTAAACAATCTTGCTCTTGATATTTAGATAATAAGATTCAAATGATGAAACAATACAAACACATAAACAGAAGAAATTTAGATTTGTATATAAAATTAACATGCAATAAACTTACTGTACATGAAAAACAAAATGATAAACGCTAACAATTGAAGAAAATACATGTTTCAAAATGTATTAATGCTATCCTTGTCAAGCACTATCACAAGTGAAGTATTGATATAAATTGAAGCAAATGTATGTATATTGTTAATTATTCAAATAGATGTTTAAATGTTATGGCCCTGATATTATCTCTAGTACATTACATTATAAATCTTTCAATACTAAGAATATTTAAGTGTCTCATCACCATGTTGTAATTTATGAAAGTGGGTGAGGGGGCGAGAGAAATGATAAGTAAAGCGTGCGTGATGAAAGTGTTAGTTCGTGTCTGCGTAAGTACATATGTATTGTGATGAAGTGTCTTATCTGCGTTAAATATGTTGTAGGCCAGTCATAATAAAAAATATGGTAAAACTTATTCCTTCACAAATGTTTTCACGATTATATAAATAAATAAACATAATCTACATTTTGAGAAAAAAGTCCTAAAAAACTCCTTATAGAATCCTGAAAAATCGATCATTAAGTTAAGAAAAAATCAATATTTAAACGTGTCTCTTAAATAACACCATACTTTGATGTTATGCACTTCCGGTGACGTCACGTTTATTATATTTTCATTGAAAGATCTGAAGTATACGGTGGCACAAAGGTGACATGTGTGTATTTTTATTTATCTCGTGGCCACGAGATACTTTGTCGTGGCCATGAGTTACTAAGTCGTGGCCACGAGATAAATTACCAATCAGATTACACCATTATTATGAATTACCCTAATTAACTAGACATTGGCTATAGTACAAGGATGCCCCTACTTCACCAGCCTGTAAAAGTGCCATTTATACAACTTATTGACTGGCCAATAATTTTATATTTAGCCTCATTGTGACCAAATTCTAAAATAAACCAGGATATATTCCTTCTCATGTTATCGTATAAACAAGGTTAACAGGCCGTAGAACGACTTAGCTATCTAGTGGCCACGACTAAGTAACTCGTGGCCATGACATAGTATCTCGTGGCCACGACTTAGCTATATCGTGGCCACGACTTTGTAACTCGAGGCCACGACAAAGCATCTCGTGGCCACGACGTAACCATCTCGTCGGCGCGACTTAGCTATCTCGTAGCCACGACATAGTATCTCGTGGCCACAACATAGTATCTCGTGTCCACGACTAAGCTATCTCGTGGCCACGACTTAGTAACTCGTGGCCGCGACATAGTATCTCGTGGCCACGACTTAGCTATCTCGTGGCCACGACTTAGAAACTCGTGACCACGACATAGTATCTCGTGGCCACGAGATAAATAAACACACACACATGTCACCATAGAAGTAAATTCAATTCCCGCATTCCAAAAGCAAAGGTGAGTAATTTAAGTCACTTTTATATGCAGCTGTATAAATTTTAAGGGACAAATATGTTTGTATATAAAAAGAATTGACCACAAACCTCTCGATTATGCAGATGACAAAAGGTGTCATATAATTTCGCGATTTTGAACACAATTTTGAATAAAGTAATCATTAAAAGATTGTTTATCTTTTACTCACTGTCATACTTTGTTTTCTTTTGTACAGTTATCTTTAATGACACAGAAATAACCATACATTTTTACTAGGTATTTAAAAAAATGTAAATGCAAAAGTTCTGTAATTTTTCTTTTCTACGGAAGCGTATTGTGAACAAAATCACGAACATATAGGTATTGTTTTTAAAATTTTAAATCTGACTTATTTCAAAGAGTTTGCATGTTTTATGAATTGTGGAAATCATAATTAAATCAAATAATGGCATCTTAATGTAAACAAAGCGTATTTTGCAATATTAATGCATTTCTAAGCATAATATTTATATTTCAGCATGTTACATGAATATAGAAAGCGTATCAAAACAGAGTGTAATTAAGCTACTTTATTACTTAATCAAGGTACTTTATACACTACTTTTACTTCTCTAAAAAGTTTTATATCTTATGTTTTTAACTATTTTTTATTCTTTCAATCTAAACATTTTGGACTAGTCTGATAATCTAATTTTATTGCAATAGTTTTCACTTACCAAAATGGCTTTTAAAACACAAAATTTACATAAATACTAGGATGACATATTCGGAGAGGAAAATAAAATGAGATGTTAACAGACCAGATTTAAAATTGCATTTGATATGGATTTTAATCTTGAACCATTCTATTCTTTTTTAAACAAAAAAAAATCAAATTTGCTTCGACTGTTTTCTTTCCGAATGCTGTCTAAACTTGATAATATGCCCTTATGATACCAGAGCCAGTTGTATGTATATTTAATTAATGTTTTCCATGTTGTTTTCAACATTTTTAGAACAGTTGTTGCATAATTAGCTATAAGATGGATGGGCACGTGCCTTCTACACAATGGCAGATGGTATGTGAGAGAAAAAAATGGCTTTTTAGATACTTTTATATCTGATTGAAAGAATGAAAACTAAACAATTGGATGTCTTTCAGGCGGGTTAATATGTATCAACACAAATTCACATCATTATTTTATAGCATGATTATAATAAATGTACATACCAAAGGGTTTGCTGATATCAATATTATCTTAGGCGTTTCCCTATTATATCATTTTAAACTTTCCTTTTGATAATGTTTTTGGGACTTTTATACCTTATTTTCAGAGGAAGGGCTAAACATATTATGAGGTGATTGATTTCAGAAGACAATATTTAGCGAGAGATAACAGCCTGAAATCCGGCCTCATACGTTTTGTCGAACATAAATCAATCCGTTGATTGGATGTGGCACGAGTTTTCCATTTCCAAGTTGAGAAGGCTAAATGGGCTGAGCATTTCTTTAAAAACACAAACAGGTAAATCAAAGAAAAACAATCTACATTTTTAACCTGGTTAAATTTTGATTTAACGATTGAGTTTGTATGAGAATTGAGACCTCATTTGTTGTCGTTATTTATAATTATATATCTGTGGGGCTAGATTGTGTATCAGTCTGTGAGATTTTAGTATGGTAACCCTGTCAACGGTTATCTTCATAAATTCTGGACAAGTGGCCTGCAATAGATCTTTTTAGGAGTAACTCAATAATCGGTTACCATCATAAATATTCTAGGAATCAGTCTGTTTGATTTTAGTAACACTTGTCGTCATAAATAGAGATGGCTTATGTTTGTAATTTAACACTAGGGTAACCTCCAAATATGGAGAGATAGAGTATTTACTGTAAATACTGACTGGTAGAAAATTTTCTAAGAGAATTCAAGAGTGACAGTCAGATACTAATGTTTTGAAAGTTAACATATTTGTTTTGGGAAATAAAATATTCAGTGACTGGTCAAACATATGTAAGAAAGAAAAACACTGACTGTAAATTTAAGGCTGCATTAAATAAAATGTAAAACTATTTTGTCGTCGGCCTACCTAAAAAACCAAGCATTCAACAGTTTTATTAACCTTTAAACAGTTTTGATGTAAATCTCATCAAATATTGTTCATAAATTATTATTTTAAACGAAAAACCCCGCTGTAACACTAAAGTTTTTAACATACAATCAGCTCATGTATGCGCTATGTCACAATGTTATATTTGCTATCTGAAACAGGGATGTTCTTGTGCAAACACACCTCAACCGTATTAGCTTCATGGTGCATAAGGCCTGGCGTTCAGAAAAAAGTAGTCATTGCATGAAAAAGATTAAATGTGTATGAAAACATCCATCACAATGCGGAAATATTCCGTTAAATTAGGACTGCTACTTGAAGCCATGTGCAGTTTTTTTTTTGCTTATAAAACTCATTTTGTCTGGACACCAAAATGAGATCTGGAGTCAATATGAAACCCAATTTATTGATGAAATGTCGCTTTTTCTGTTTTTATGAAATTAATTTAATGCAGCTTTGAGTATTAATTTTAGATTAAAATGTTTTAAACATTATCAACAAATAAACGATGAAGGGAAATCAAGAATAGTTATTTGAGTTTTGTATTATGTGTGGAATATAAATTCTATAGTATGGAAGCTTAGGTGCCATTTTGTTTATTGTTCCTACCTATATGGCACATAATAATATTTAACAGTCAGCGTTTCTTTTGGGTGATAGGCAATTTAAGCACTTAAATCGTTATGATTAACAGTATTACATGATATATGTTTTCTAAAACGAAAAATGTATTCATTGCTGAGGCTAAAAGTGTCTCATTAATGTATGAATTATTTGTAGACAATTCAGTATAGAAATATAATTCTAAAAACAAAATCCAAGCATGCTTTATACTATAGTGGCTACATTTTCAATTTGACATTAAATTGTCTCATTTTAAAAGCATAATTCAAAGTTTGGCTTTTAATTATCATATTATGTTGTAACAATTTTTACAGATGCGGAACAATATATCTCTGTGAGAAGGGAAGGTTAAAGAGATCAGTAGCACTGGGTACAAAAGTTACAGAAGATATAATTTCAGCGTTGTACATGGGCTTGGCAATATGTACATGTGTAGTAGTGTTGTTGACAATATGGATAGTCGGGCCTCGGTCACAAAATGAAATAACATTGTGTTTTTTCAGTGTCTAAATGTTAATTTTATTTTAAAATGTCTTTCTTTAATAAATTTTATACAAAAATGCAGTTTAACATTGGTAAAATATTAACCCATTGCGAAGGATTGGTTTCCAGAACCGAAATGCAAATACAATGTAAAAAAAATAATTATTATTTGTGTAAAATGCATTTAAATTCTGAATTATAATATCAATTTAGAAAGATTCATACAATGACATTTCTTTGTAGAGCTAAATTACAATAATATTTAATTTAATGTAATCTGACTTAAAGTAAAAAAAGGAGACTTTATTAGTGGGTGGGGTAATGTTTTAAACCAGTCTGAATGGTAATGTATAAATTATGCAGTGTTGCGACTATTTGAATGTTATAAACTTTGTTAAAGTGTTTTAGATTAAATTAAGCATGTTTGTGTTTTATTGTGTTACTTTGTCCAGGACAATATGCGTAAAGTAACTTCACAGATTTTCCAATTAAAAGCTAACATGATTTCAATATATGACATTTTTAGCATTTTATACTTCGATTTTTTAGGACTTTTTTCCTGTAGTAGATAACAAATATATAAATATCTTTTCTGAAGGAATTTGTTTGAGGTTGGGTCTTATTTTTGGCTAAAATGGCTAGCCTAGTGAGTGGGTATACGAATGAGTACGTGAGTTGAGTGAATGAATGAGTACGTAATGTGAGTGAGTTAATGAGTTAGAGAAATAGTCTATTTGTAAGGTGAGTCTGTAAATGTAAGTGATTCAGGTTTGTGTGTATGTAAGTGAGTAAAGTGAGTAGAATATGAGTAAGTGACATAAGTGGCTTTTAAACTGCCAGTTAATCAATAAGTTGCGTTAGTGCGTATGCGAGAGAGTGGGTGATTGAATGGGTGGGTGGGTTAGTAATTGAAAATGAAGGGAAGTGAATGTCAATGAGTCTGCGAACATTTGTAAGCGTGAGTGATGAGTCAGTGCGTGAGTGAGGGGTGAGTGACTAATAGTTGAGGAAACGAATGAGTTAGCTAGTCAGTAAGTATGCAAGTAAAGTAATAAAAATATTATTGGCAACAAGCTTACCATCAATTTTGTTTTTGTGAGAGGCTAACTAATGATTAAATGACAGAGAGACAATAAAATAGTAACTAGTAAGCGGATCAAAATTCAAGTACATGAACATAATCAACTGACGATTACATTTGCGATAATTAACTTCCTGCATCATCTAAACATATCTAAATATATGAAGCTTATTTTATAATATGCAGAGTCTTATTGAGCTTTAAGAACGCAATGCTTTAAAAACACAGAAGTTATTGAAAATGTTATAATGAAAAACAAACGAAATTTATTTGTCCTACACTCAAAAATCTTAGCATGTTATCAACTGCTTTGATTTTTAAAAACAGGTAACGAAGACATGGATTTTCCTGACTGAAAAATATTTCAAAATCGATTTTATGTGTTAGATTTATGAGTGTTAACAGTGGAAATTATCATCCCTCAGTAAATAGAAATTTTACTGTAGCTCAGTTCATAAGTACTTTTTGAGCAATTGTTAAATGTGTGATTAAAACAAATAACAAAAAGCTTTAAATTTTATAAACCAGTCTTGTTCTAAGAATACACTTATTTAGTCTTTGAATAATTTTCCGTAAAAATGTTTTTGAAAATATATCTTAGAAATTGTCATTTTTCCCTGATATAAAGACATTGACTTTATAAAGATGTGCTGGGGTTGTCCAAGGAAATCGTGGACTTTTTCCATCTTTAAGGATATACACAATATTTCAATGCCAAATTTAAGGTTCTTTAAATACATATAGTAGTGAAAAACAGAATTCCTAAAGAAAGCCCAACACGACAAAATTGTAAAATGTTGCAGGCTCGGTTTGATTGAGCCTGTTCATGGACGGTACTGGAAAGTGCCAGTGACCGTCCACGCCCGCGAGCAAAATTTCAAAATTACAGAGGAAAAAGTGAACGATAAAGATAAAATGGACATGTATGTCGTTTATGTCACATGTATTTGTGCATTTTTACTTACGATATTTGCTTAACAAGTAAGATTTCAGGTTTACATATTCTTATAAAAAATTAATACTTTTGTTTTTATATATAGTAATATATACTAAATATAGTGTTTCTAAACTATGTCCGGCCCATAACTCTACCAGGCATCAAGGGCTTTGAAATAAGGGCTTTAAGAAAGGTTAATGCTACACTTGAATTTCAAGGATAAGCAGTAAGAAATTCTTGTCCGTCCAATCACTCTATCATGCATCAAGAGATTCTGACCAAAAAAAAACTTGACACAAATGTATAGCATGAAAGTGTGTCGTGCGCAAGAATTATTATCCCTACCTTCGAAGCCAATGCCGCTCGCTAGGGCCGTATCAGGCCAAAAAATTTGACATACATTATGATATTTGAAACACATGGCACAAATATTAAACAAGATCGGAAGTATGCCATGCGCAAGACTTAGGGCCCTTGCACAAATGTCATTCATAGGTGGTCAAAAGCCAACAGCTAGAAATTTTATCTGTCTATAATTTTATAATGCTTCACAACATTTTGAAACAAACTGACACAGATATTAAACATTATTAAATAGGGAACCATGTACCTTTGGCTAAGAAGTGGAGGGTCATAAGTAGAAAATCTTGACAGGTCAATTACACTGGCATTCGTATAAAGACTTGGCACACATATTTAGCAAGAAGAGACAATGTATCATGCGTAAGAAGTAGACCCCTAGCTCCATGGTCAAGGTCACACTTCAAGGTCAAATGTCTGCAATTAGATGATCGTGTCTGTCCTATTACTCTGTAATACATAAAGGGATTTTAAAATTACTGGGTACAAATGTTAAGCAAAATGAGTCTGTGTGTAATGCGTGCAAGACCTAGATCACTAGCTCTAAGGTCAATGTCAAGGTTAAAGGTCAAAAGTCATCAGTTTTATGACATTGTCCGGCCCATCAATCATGCAACGAGGGAATTTGAAATAACTTGGCAGAATTGTTGTCTGGTTAGATAATGTTCCATGCGCAGGACGAAGACCCCTTGGTTCAATGTCAAGGTTACATTTAAAGGTCAAAGCTGAACAGTTAGAAAATCTCGTCCGACCAAATTCTTTTTATGCATCAATGAATTTAGAAATAACGCAATACAAATGTGAAGATTGAGGCAGCTGCAATGCCAAAGATCTAGACTCTAACCACCAAGGTCAAAGACATATTTACATGTAAGAACATATGGCATTCGGTCCTTTGTACATATTCTCAAAACTGTAAGGAAAATGTGTATGGTTGTTTGATCAAGTTATATCCTTTATTATTAATGTTCAAGCTATGGATTATTACAGATATATTAATGATACTACTTAAACAAAGATAAACAAGAGGGTCATGATGGCTCTTATATCGCTCACCTGAATATTAATACTCTTCATGACAAGGAACAAGTTATATTGTATACTATAAACGACTGCAGATATCAAATCTTAATCTTAAACTGATATCAACAAAGTTCATATTTTTATCTGAAAAAGTGCACATGTAAAAAAACATCTCTTGTTGATATTGCTAAAGGACAACAACAGTTGCATAAGAAGTCACTGGTTGCTATACATAATAAATTATTTCCATGGAAGTCAGTGCCTGCTATGAAATTCAATGATAGTCTTTGCTATGGACAGTTAATGTTGCAGTTCGCTTTGAAAAGTATATGAAAAGTATATGGCTGTTATTAAGTCACCAGTTGCTAAGAAAACTAAGCTTTAGCTCTTGTATATTAAGTTAAATTTTCTTTTTAGTATATACAAATAAGGAAAATCTATACTACGCGGGGAGGGGACAATTATTTATCAAAGGGCTATATTAAACATTTTTTGTAGAGGTCAACCACGCAGTATTTCATACCAAACATCTAAGCTAAAGCCTCTATAATAAAATAAAAGATGCTTTTTACTATACACATAATATTATAAGAAATATCAAGGACCTTTTTTCAGGTGGGGTCATTTTTTACCTAAAGGCTTTAATTTAAACAAACTAAGTAGATGTCTACTAGATAATAATTCATGACAAAAAACTAAGCAGTTTAAGAGACTGAATAACTTTTAAAATTCATCATATATACATATTTGGAAAATCTATGATCCCCAAGGGTTTGGCCAGTTTTAACCCCAGAACTATAGTTTTAACATTTTTGTAAAGGTCAACCTAACAATGTTTTGTACCACATTTCTAAGCTTAAGCCTTTATAGTACCCCCAGAGGAAGATTTCATGTTGATCGAGATTTTCATGCTATATACATGTATATTGTAGTTATATTAAATTGTAATTTATATAAATAATTGTTGATATATTAAGTCATCGTATTTTCGGTATTCAGGATTGAATACTCTGTAATGCATATATGTATATAATTCTGTGTAAAATGAGTGACACTGAGCAAAAGCAATTATTTATCCAAGGTTCAACTTTCAATAACTTAAGTAGATGATCCACAAGGCAATTCCACATGTCAAATATCTAAACTCAGGCGCATTTTCCTATATATGTCTATGTGAACTAAGTGACCCCTGAGATGAAGCCAATTTTTATCCCCGGGCTATAATTTGTTCAAACTTTAAAGAGAACCACTAGAAAATGTTTCTTATCAAATATGTAAGCTGAAGTCTGTACAGTGTACAAAAGGAAAATGTGATATAATTAAAAAAACAATGTACCCCTGGGGCAAACCCAATTTGGAACCCATGGTTTATATTTGAACAAACTTGGTTAACACCCATTGGAAAATGTTTCATTTTAAATATCTAAGCTCTAGCTCTGCGTTTTAAGAAGATTGTTTTTGTTTTTACTATAATCATACATATCAGAAAAATCAATGACCCCATGGTACGTGACCAGTTTTTACACCAGGGCTTTTGTTTAAACAAAATTGAAAGACATCTTATGCAAGATGTTTCATGCTAAATTTTTGTAAGCTCTAGCTCATTTTGTTTTTTTTGGTGAAAGATTTTTTACTATATATACTCATATAAGAAAAATCAAAGACCCCTTGGGTGGGGCCAATTTGTACCCCAGTGTTTTTATTGATCAAATCACATAGACATTTCATAAAAATATAAACAACCCCTATACCTGATATTAGTCTATATATTAAGATCATAAATGATATGAGGAAAAAAAACAGACCTATATATAAAATAAATGTTAATTTCCATATAAAATTATTATTAAATAAACTTACCGTACAGAAATAACAAAATGATGAAAGCTAACAATTGAAGAAAATACATGTTTCAAAATGCATTTATGATATCATTGTTAACCACTTTCACAAATGAAACCCACCCAGTGTGTGTGTATACAAATTTAGACTTAACTACAGATGTAAAAATGGTTTTGATACTCTAGATATATGTTTTTCCTGGCTTACTGAATTATTTACTTTGCCTATGCAATTATATGCATGTTGCTAAAGTGGCATCCTGCACATCAAGAGGAAAATAGTGAGTAAACAGATAAACATCAAAATAAGTTTATATTTTGCCATAATTCCTTTCAATTTTAAAAATTAGGTCAAATATACAATAAATAACGCACATAGACAAAGGTAATTTCTGTTAAAATTTTAACGTTCAATTTATAAAAAGGAGTTCGGAAGTCTTTTCAATTTTGTCTGGTTGAGCTTTCTTTAGGGATTCTTTATTTCTCTATATTTTATCGCCACATCAGCGTTGTTTGTGCCGTGCGGAGGCTGTAAAAAGTCGCCCCATACATACAATCAGGAATATTATATTTTCGATCCTAAAAGGTCGTTCAGCATGATATTATTGTTGTGTTTGTGGTACTTAAAGTTTTTACTTTTTGGCATTTTTTTAGTTTGGTGGTTCCAATTTTCCTACTTGAATAATGTTGAATGACCCATAGGAAATGTTGCCTGCTTTTTAAATTAGTCTTTTGACGTTATACCTGTGATATGCAGGCTTTATAACCTCTGATCCCCTTTCAAAAGTAAATAAACTAACGCATACCTAAATAACAATTAGATGCTAGTTCAAGGTGTGAGTGAGTAAGTCTTCATGTCTTCATCTATCAGCAACATTAGTGCCGAAAAAGTCACATACATGTAAAATAAAACAAAGTCGATGAGTTCACTAATTCAATGATTCTAAAGCTCCGGAAGAAACAAAGTCTTTCAGTTTAACTACTGCCAAGGGAAATGTGTTTTCTTGTTATGGGAGCCAAATGGATAAATCTGGAAATTTATGATTCAAAAATGTTATTATCAAGTGGTTTCACAGGTAATGGAAGAACATTACAACTTGTGGGTCATTGACTGAAAATAAATACATGTAAAACATTTGATTGTCTTAAATATTTTTTTCATTCGTGTCTTGGTCCTTGTTGTGTTTATTCATTCAGTTACTGAATCCTTCCTGAATTTCCACAACAATGTGTGGATTGTCAGCCCAGTTATGAGAAGTATTTGGAAAAAACGAGTAGGCTCAGGTGAGATCACTTATTTGGTACTAGTCCGATTACTTATTTGGTACACGTACTGCCATAGGATACTGGTAAGAATCAAGGAAGTCGTTTCATCAATAACCTTGCATTTCGTGCTTGATTGGATGTTACAAAGATCTGACCTGGCAAATAGCCTTTCCAAGAAAAAAGGACAGGGTATTTGACGTTGATTCAACCAAAATGCATAGTGGTTGTAAACCTGAGAAGAAGGAACGTCCCAGAATCCCATGACCAATTTGATTTCTTCCGTGTATCAAAGTATCTAGAGAACATAAACATCTGTTAGTGATATATATAACCTTCATGACGAAGAGAAAAGACATTTCTGTCACCTGGCCAATGAAACGTGTATAATTTTAACATTTCCCTCTTTTGCGACTCTGTATAAACGGTGATGCAGGGCTCGTGTTAAAATCGTTCTGTAAATCCAGTATTGAAACTTTGTTCATTCCAAAGCCTATATTTAATAATTGTATCAAATGTTATAAACAAAACTGCATCAAGGTAAGTATAAAGATTACTTATTTCCAACTTTTTGTAGATAAATGCAAGAGTATTGAAGTACTATGTTTGACAAGTGAATACATGCATACATTTTATGTCTGTAAACATAATATATTGGCATCCAACAAGATACTTACTCCGTCATTTGCCACACTTATCATGTTTGTATGAAAATGAATGATATTCGAATATTTTGATGATGTTTATAACGATGATGGTGATGACGATGATGATGATAATAATAAAATTGAAGATTATGAAGGCATTTAATCATTTTCAGTGCTTACGTTTATATGTTATACTCTGCATAGTTGCTCATTATTATGCAGTATATTCAAAAGTTCATTGTTAACTTAATATAGCATTTCTTTAAACGATATTGATACGATCATAATTACATTCTTTTTCATAAAATCATATAAGAACTAGGAAATTGGTATCTACTTTAAAACATAAGTAGTTTGTTGAACGTCCTGTTTGAACGCCGGAACTTGTCATAATCATTTATCAAAGCAATTATGTGTACAATTTAAAAGTTGAAGTGAAGTAATATATCTTAAATCAAAAACAAATACTTTTATAAGCATCCGAGTGTGAAATCAACAATAGTTATAATAGTATGAACACTGTAGATAGTGTTAAAGTATTTATGATGATGGTGCATAAAGTGCATTTGTAATAAATAATTGTGTCAGGTCCATTACCTGCATGCTTGAAGTTCAAATTAACTTTAAACACAGTGTCACCATAAGAAGATATTGTGTCGCGATTTAACGCATGCATCTTGCTAAGGTGAAGATGAAAAGCATAATTGCAATTATTATATAAGTTATGTATTCTAACGTACAGTCGGCACTCGTGTCATATTAAAAACAATAACTTCAGCTTAGTATTTCGTTTTTAAAAATTGCTGTACATTATCACCATATTAAGTAGGTAATATGCCACTTGTTAAACCTAGCTTGAAAGTCACTGCCGAATATCTGACTTTGTGTTCTAGTATTTGTCTTACGTTTATCAAAGTCCATTTCTCTAAAATATCAAAGCTCTTCAATCAAAAGTGGCCACCTGCTCTCTATTTTCACATATGACACCATGTGACATTAAAACATTTTTTGACATTCATTTCTTGGTCTACCCTTTTGTTAAGGTAAATTGATTGCGGGACAGCCATGTCTTAAGGACACGTGTTCTTCAAGTTTCTTCATGTGTTTTATTCTATATGTATGAGAAAATGTCGGAAAACTATGTGTTTTACAATTTTGTGGAAGTTGTGTCTATGAACAGTTATCTTTCGCATTTTTTGTTTTATATCCTGTTTACTTTTGGAAAAATACATTTAAAATATTTTATGATACAAAAACATATATTTAGAAGGACAGCATGAGAAAACGATCCTTAGCGTCATTTTACAAATGATATCAAAAGACATTTAAGTTGTCATTAACCCATTACGTTATATACACGCCTTTTAACGCATTTTTCACCCCCCCCCCCCCTTTTGTTGTCTCAAATGGTGAAAAAATGCCTTATTTAGGCCCCCAACACTTGTTTTTGTTTGAGAAATGTTGTTAAAAAAATGACCTCTTTTTCGGCGCGGCCACCCAACCAAAAGATACATCAGGGGGTTGTCAGAAGGGGAATCTGCCCCCTTCTGTTTGGGGGATTTGAAGGGGGGCAAAGTCCCCCTCATCGCCAAGAAAATTTTGGACTTGTGAGAGGCTATAAATGACCCACGATTGATCATAAGGTAACGTGTAAGCAACGCTGAAAAGCATTTGACTCTATCTCAAACCATTGCGAAGTTGCAGCACTTTGAAATCAATTTTAATGGAAAAAATCAACGCAAAATATAGATTTTTGGCAATTATGAGATGTCCCCTCGTTGCCATGGTAACAGAAAATTTAAGTCTGAGCATGTTGTTGCAAGGGCAATGGTCCAGTCAACATTTGTGCCAAGTTTGATTAGTGTTGAAGCAGATTTTATAGTATTATAGGAATTTGAACTTGTAACGGGAGACTTTTCAATGAAAACAGCCATTTTTCACAAAATGCTCATGAAGTAATGAGTTAATGAAAAAAATCAAAAAAATCTACAAAACAATAACTTTTCTTCAAATTTATATGACAGGCCATGTTTAAACATGAAAAAACGCGATTTAGGATAATTTCAAGTATTTTCATCATTTTCTGTTAACCCATTACGTTATATACACGCCTTTTAAAGCCTTTTTCACCCCCCCCCCCCCCTTTCGTTGTCTCAAATGGTGAAAAAATGCCTTATTTAGGCCCCCAACACTTGTTTTTGTTTGAGAAATGCTGTTAAAAAGAGTGACCTCTTTTTCGGCGCGGCCCCCCAACCAAAAGATACATCAGGTGGTTGCCAGAAGGGGGATCTGCCCCCTTCTGTTTGGGGGGTTTGAAGGGGGCAATGGTCCAGTCAACATTAGTGCCAAGTTTGATTAGTGTTGAAGCAGTTTTTATAGTATTATAGCAATTTGAACTTGTAACGGGAGACTTTTCAATGAAAAAAGCCATTTTTCACAAAATGCTCATGAAGTAATGGGTTAAAGGTGAAAATAACCATTTAATCTAAATAAATACAAACAATCAATAAATGTCAAAAGTTATTTATTTATTTCAAAAGATTCATAATTGGATGTCTTTAAGAATTCAAAATTCAATATGTGAATCGAAAAAATAGTAAATGACGTTGAAGTTTGTTTCGTCAAGCCGGCGGTCATTTAAATGATTCTTATTATCATTTTATGTAAAAGTTCAACTATTCGAAATTTCAAAATCGAACGTTCAATCGCTTTGTGCTGGAGGTTCAGAACCAGGTAAATATGCATATTATTTTAAATTTAAACTTTAGAGTATTCATTATCTCACAAAGATGCCATAATAATCGAATTACCGTTTTTTTTTTTCAAAACTATACTTAAAATGCATTTTAATGCTGATTTTATAATATTCAGTTCTTCGTAGTCCCATTATCTGCTTTATCAGTTCACAGAGGACACTATGGACGTTGAAAATATCTAAGTATTTGATGAATGACTAATTTTTTTTCCGAATCTACAATGATTTTTCTTGTGTTTGCTGTCAGAATTAAAATATTCAATCAAATTTTGTAATATTTTGACGGTATACAATCAGAGTTCCGATATTCCAGGAGACATCATGTGAATGTGTTATTGCATAGTTCAGTCAGCCTCTCCCTTTTGTTTTCAATGCATTCCATTTCACCGAAACAGACAATTCACGATTCGAAATTAAGGATATTGCAATAAAAAGAAACCAAGCATATGCTGTTGTAAACTTAACTAAAGCTACAAAACTTCATTTTTCTACAAATGGTTTATATAGATCCAACAAAGGCTGCTTGTTAGTTTATCCAGTTATGTTTTTGTACTGCTTCATAGTAACATGCAAATGTTATTTACATTTTAATTTCTAATGGTTGCATGTTGTGTTTCGTTTAAGTTAACAAAACCAATTAACATATATTATGTCATTTTAAAACTTAAAAACTTTTTTATAATTGATAAATATTCAGTTACAACTTATACAGACCGCAAACTATAATATGTATTTGACAATTTGTTATTGTCTTTACACGTTAAACATACTGATAGAAGACACAACAACAAAATTCAATAAATAAATTGCAATAGGTTCTAAACAAAAGGAAAGCATTTATTGCCTTTATCTGAAATCTCATAGTTCCTTAAGCCTGTATACTTTAATTGGGATATTTTCTTTTGCGTGAACTTTTAGTATAGATGTAACGAACTATCCAATTATTTAAGAAAGAATGAATTCCAAACAGTGAATTTATTGCTAAATAAGTTCTTTTTGTCTTTTGGACGCGCAACATTTTATCACTCGGCCTACAGAGTCCTCGTCATATAAAATCCAGCATCCGAACTCCAAACAGTGATTTTATAAAGCGATAAAATCACTGCTTAAAATATGTTTATAATTATCTACTACACAAACTTTCTATCTCCAACGTAAAAATATGTTGTTTTTTGTGTGTTTTTTTTCGATTCTAACACGACATCAACAAATAAATGCTGCCTACCTGATATCAACCTAAACTGTGCATGATACATCCGTAATAATATTCAGCGCGTCACATTTTTAATAGATTTTATCCTTTACATGTTCAATGGGGAAAAATGCAGATCGTGTTAGAATGTATATACTGTTCCACATGCTTTAATATTGATTTGAAATTTGAGGTAATTATTTTAACGTTAATAATGCTAGTAAGTCTCCTGGTAGTTATGGCAATCTATTTAACCTTTTACCTCATAAGCATACAATTGTATTGTTATAAATGGCTGTTATCATTGAAAAGCCTCCTGTTGCAAGTTCAAACTGCTATGAAACTATGAAAAATGCTTCAATACTGATAAAATTTGGCACAAATGTTGATTCGACCATAGCCTCTGTAACAGCATGCTCAATCTTAAATTTCCTGTTACCATGGCAACGGAGGAACGTCTCAAAATTGCCAATAATCACTATTTTGCATTGTTTTTTTTCTTCAAAACTGATTTCAAAGTGCTGCAACTTCTCAATGGATTGAGATGTAGTAAAAGGCTTTTCAGCGTTGGTTACACGTTACCTTACGATCGACCTGAGGCCATTTTTAGCCTGTCACATTTACAAAATTTTCTAGGCCATGATAGGGTCTGCTGCACCCTTCAAACCTTCGAAACAGAAGGGGGCACATCCCCTTCTGGCAACCCTCTGATGTACCTTTTTGATAGGTGGCGGCGCCGAACAACTGATCACTTTTTTAACAACATTTCCCAAACGAAAAACAGTATTTTGGGCCTAAATAGGTTAATATTTAACTGTTTGAGGCCTCCAAAATGGAGGGGATCGCAAAGCCGTCAAAACACGTCTGTCTGAAGTAAAGGGTTAACAAAAATGTTGAAAACCTTGGAAGAACCCAAAATCTAGTTTGTCCATGTTAACACGCGTGGGAAATTGTTGTTTTGTAGCATTTTAAAGTATATTATATAAACTTTCCTTTCACTTTCTAAACCATTGCTTGACAGATATTGAAAGAATATACAGTCGCATTGTTTTAAGAGACCACTCAAGGGACTGCCAAAAAGTGGTCTCTTAATAAAGTGGTCTCTCAATAGAATTCTGGAAAATTCAAGACTCAAGGGTTTCGTTTTATACTACAAGTCATATATATAAACATCTTTTTGTAATAACAAAAACTCTGCAATATTATATATGTATTACAGTTTCATAATTACATTTATGCCTTGTATTTAAAGTCATCAAAATGTGTTTGTTTTAGTAGAAATTTGTGTTAAAATTTGATTTACGCTCATTATACTTTCAAACAGGTCATTGTGACCATCAAACAAAGCATATTGTCTTATATTGTTAATATCTCCTCCTGGAGCATACTTTCAAATAATCAGCCAGAGCTCCAGATAGTTTTTCATGCAATTTGTTTTAATCTTGATTTTTCAGCAATTAGTTTTTACATAATCCGATTTCAAATTCAATAAATTTTTAGAGTTTAGAGATCTAGGTTTTTCGGGGGGTTTTTTTGTTGAAGGGTCATATTTTATGGGGTACTACATGTATTTTATGAAGCATCAGATGAGCACCTACACTATCAGCAATGAAAGGCTCGGTTTTACTGAAACTGATGTTTCTGTAATGTTTAGTCCACTACGTTTCACGATTTTTTTCCGACTACAAACGATGACATTTGCTATTTACTCAGACTCAATTCCACGCACGATTTCCTCATTCGATTTCTCCGTCTTTTTAGCTGTCTGTCATTTTTTCGCTGTCATTTTCAATTTGATTTTCTGGAAGGGAGGTCATTCTGAGCACATGACAGAACGGTGCATATACGGTGTTGTGGTACTTTATCGTTCTGACAAAATGGCCCCCGTGTCATGAAAATTGATAACGTTTGCTTGGACTTTGTCTAGGTATGTGGGTTTGTATTATATTTTGAAAAAAAAAATCAAACCAACATACAAATCCCATTGCTTAGGTATAATCCGTGTTTTACATCACTTTGTTTATAAAAGTATCATATTAATATTATGGTATTGAATTTATGAATTAATCATAAATTATTTATAAATTTATGACTGCAATAAAAACGATATAAAGGAAAATTGAAATCAGGATAAAGCTTACCAAGTGTAGTCCATGCAAAGGACATATACATAAATAAACCAACTACATAATTCATTATGTACAGTTTGTATTTTTTCAAAATTTCTGATCGTAAATGAATTATAGTAAGTGTTTATGCTTTTTTTCAATTAATACGAGTATATAAAATAAAATAATAAATAAGAATTATTTCCGGGTCATGTTGTTTTATTTTCCGGTAGCAGTAAATAGGACATTAAGAAAACGCTTTTAATGCTAAAATGGAGAACCGATTAGCGTTAGAAAACGATGTTTAAATGTAAAACATACTCAAAAAATCTTCATTAGTAGATTTGGTACTTTTTTTATCACACAAAAAAGTTTCAAACCGTATAACATGTTTCAACTCTGTTTCTATTTCTGTTGTTTTCATTCCATGTAGTGTGTAATGCGGGGCAATATACGTCATAATGAAAGCAATCTCTTTCGATTTGGGATGACACCCAATTACGAAAACTTAAAAAACAAAACAAAAGAAAAACATTGCTCTCATTACACTTAATGCATCCCCCCAAAAAGGTAGGACCTTATGTTTATGTTTCCTTATACTTTTATATGGGTCTATTAGCAAATGTTACATTCCTATAAGCATTCTATAAGCTTTATAGTATAATTTTCTACAAAACGTTTTGATGTGTAAGGAAATGATCAATGTCATTTTGATAGAGGTCCGCAAAGACAATAGTGTATGCCAAATACCTTAGCTCTGGGCATTGTAGTTTCACACAGGATTTAAATGTTTTCTCCTATAATTCTATGTTAATCAAGTTACCCCAGGACTGGTCAAATTCACATTAGGGTCATTATAAACATCAGTGTTGTGAAAGTCCGCAAATACATGAGATGTGTGCATTGTAGTCTCACGCAAGAAAGTTTAAATATACCGATATTTTCCATTATAAGTCTAAATCAGTCAAGTAACCTCCAAGTGTGGGCAAATATTGACCAAGGGGTCATGATTATTATTGACTTTGTAGAGGTCAACAAGGCAAAGCTGCATGTCAAATATCTAATTTCTGGAACCTGTGCGATTATTTTCGCAGAATAAGACTGAAATTGTGTTTCCTATACACAAGTCTATACAACTTAAGTGTCCTCGGGGTTGACTATATTTTATCTTAGGAAGCCTAACCAGCATTCTGCACATCGCCATATTATAAGTAACATTTATGCCAAACAATTTTAACATTCTTCTATCGATTCAAAGATACAGAGCGGACATGAACTTCATACAATTATAATGATTAAACGTGGCCTTGACCTTGACTTCAAGAAGATCAAAACTGCGCTCTTCATATCACTTTGGTTGAGATTTCTGTCAAGTAGTCAGTTTCCTTGCATCAGTTGAAAAAAATACGGAGCTGACACGGAGCTGACACGAAACTACTAACAGAATGACGGTAGGCTATAAGCATACATATCTAAAAAGCTTTCATGCGTATAAAAAGTGGGTAACCACAAAAGTCGGAAAGGCAGATAACAAATATGTTCCTAATGCTGATTTGGTTCCTTTAAAACATTAAAAAAAGTTTTGTTAATGTCCTATTCACTGCTTGTGATATTTACGTTATACTTCTGTTGTAAAATCAAGCCTGTGCTTCAAGACTGCAGCAAGCTATGCCTAAAGATATGTTTTCAACACTTGCTGTAATATTTTTTGCCGCTTTCATGCAGTTATTGGTCGTATCAAAATGTTTAAGTTTTATTGGCTTTCTTAGTGCGGGGACTTTGTGATGATTTTTTTTAATTAATTTTATGACATTGAATTTAACATGTGTGTCATAAATTATGTTAGAATTTATTACTACAATAAAATAACATAAACGCAAATTGAAATCAGGATATGGCTTACTATGTAATAAGACTTATCCATAAATAAAATAAATACATGTTTTATTACAGTGTGTATTTTTAGTCTTAATGTCTAATTGTTAAATGAATGATATAAATGGTTTATGTTTTTTATTTTCTAATTTTTTTAGATAAATAAATATATAAAGTGATTAAGAATTACTTCCGGGGCATGGTGTTTAAATGGCCGGTATCATTATGTATCAAGCAACATCTCTTAACAAGATTATGTTAAGTTTCTGTTTACTAAGAATAAAAGCCGTTTCATAGGTTGAGCTTATTTTTGCGTGACCATAAAGACTTATATAGAGAAAATAAAGTTTATACTCTCGTTAACAAACGGGTATCATTATTTTTTTTAAAGATATCACCTATACTGTACGAAATAAATTTGCTTGAGTGTCCATATTATACCACGCCATCAAATATCTGATTTTAATGTAAATCAAATTAATTGCATCATGAGGTATAGCTACAAATTTAAGTGTTTTTGTCTATTTCATCATGTAACAAGCAATATGGTCCGAGTTTGTCTACAAAACTGTATAAATGTCGTAAAGTGAAGTTATGCTAATCCAAGGGGACAGGTAAAAGTAAAAGATAATTCCTTTCAATTGCAATTTCAATGAATCATAAATTGATCAAATGGTTCACGGAAACATCTGTAAATCCATCGAAAATTACTTGAAACATTATCTATTATAATTTATAATTTATAGAAAAGTGGGGCAGTTTTATATTTAGCCATATTTATATTTTATCCTTAACATTTTCTAATGTTAACTAATAGGCGATCATCATTTTAACAGTAAAGCTTTTGAAAAACATGTATATATAGTCAATCTACCTGAACATGAACATAAACAAATGAGCATAATGTCCCTCTAATTTGCAAGCCCCAAATAAAGTTTTAATACACAAAAACATCACACTTCATATCTTGCCTCTTTCTATTCATGACTATGATCATGTAGTTAACGTGGGTTTTCAAAGATTTTAAACTTTTTTTTACTTATACACTATGTGTAACTCCATAGCTTAAACTGTTATTTAGTTTCGTTTCAGATTCAGTGTTGTGAAGACTTTAACACTATCAACTGGTGCCGCTTGTTGTGGTGAATAGCAAGACTGTGTTTGTGTTCCCTTCAGGATATTTAGTGTGTAGCTTTTGTATAATTTGTAAATGAAACCCATACTGCTGTACACGTGGCATGCAATTTTGTACCATTGCGAGAATACTGTGAACAGGTCATTTAAAAAGGAAATGCAGTTTTAGGGCGACAGCATGATGTTGAATTAATCATTCAAACTAGCTTCACATTATTCCCATATCAAACATGAACCGATATTAATTTTAAGTATACGAAATGTTTTAGGCCGAAAACTTTAGTCTCATTATAATAAGGAGGGCTATTATTTAGAATAGTACTTGTTTGTTTGGGGACAATTTTGTTTTAATTGCTAATGAGATTGTAAAGAGCTATACCTCAGGAACTCTAACTATCCTTTTAAAGATGAGCATGTGATATATTCTTATGACACCGCCTGTCTGGAATTTTTGGCAACCAAAGAGGTAGGTTTTTTTCACCAGTGTTTAATTCAGAAACCCACCCTGCCTCCCCTTTCGTTTAATGATATTGTGGTTTTGGGTTTGTGTCTGCTGTTTTCATGTGTTTTTTTTTCAGATGAAATGCTCGGAG
Organism: Ruditapes philippinarum; assembly: GCF_026571515.1. Lineage (NCBI taxonomy): Eukaryota > Metazoa > Mollusca > Bivalvia > Venerida > Veneridae > Ruditapes > Ruditapes philippinarum. The sequence goes on along the minus strand of NW_026863367.1, from coordinate 92,419 downwards.
CGTCATTGATGACTGATTAAACTAGCCTTAGGGACGGTTATTTGGCACTTCAGCTAGATGTTACCGGTGTTAATCTAATGATATCCTTCCAGAGTGGATGGCATAAGCGCTCAGCTGCAACAAGCCTTCCGATTCGGCATCAGCTTCCATCACCTTCGGCCAAGTTTAATTTATTAGAGAGGGGTCATCATGTTTTTTCGAACCTGCTTTTGTTGCTTTTGCTATAAAAGGTACCATATCGCCATTTTACGGCGCCAACTAAATATTAACATCAAATAGTAATATGTAATATAAGTGCGGCTAAATATGTATGAGTAGGACGTATGGATTTGCTGCTGGAAATATTTGCTGCGTTCTGTTTTGATATAACATTTGTGCTGATTTTGTATTAAAATCTATCTTATTCATGTCAATCGGCAGGAATGTCTGCTTATTGATAAAGTATTATTTCATCATGGTACGAAATATCATATGTAATATATTATCAGTATTCAAAGTGTGAAAGTTAAAATTAAGTGTCGCAATTAAAAAAGGATATTGAAAATGATGTCAGACGCCATTCATTATTGTTTCAGTTAGGTTTGACCCCGAGGGCTATATTTAAGAATCTGATGAACACAGACGAATACACAGACAAACACACAAATGTATTTCGATCAATAATGTTTTAGTGGCATGAGAGAGTTTGCTTAAAAAAGACATAAATATGCCACCCGTAAGAAAAACCGTCAAGAACGACCGAAGGTTACGGAAGTTAGCACATTTAATTTACTGCGACCGTAGACAGGCTGTCTAGAAAAAGTAAAACTGAGGTTCGGTGAATTTTAGGACTAAATGTTAGCTTTCCGTGTTTTGATGGAAGACGAGATATGGAAAAAGGTGGCCATATCCAAGGAATTCATCCGTAATGGGCAAGTTACACTGTGACGTTCTGGTCAACCACCTCTGAACGTTTCAATCGTTCAATTTTTGAGCATTCTAGAGTGAGGTTGAGACTTCTGGCGTGTGATAAATGTGTGTCAAACGCATAACTAGCGTGTGTCAATAACCAAGTAAGATAACCCTGAAATCCATAAACGTGTGCTAATGAGTTATTGGCGCGGGACGAACTATTTATCAACGCTAGACGAGCGTTGTTATCGCGTGACTAGCGTGTCAATAAGGACAGAATAACGTCTTGCTGGCGTGTAACTGAACGGGTACAAACACAGTGAATATTTTTGCGAGCCAGCGTTCTCCGCCGATTCCCTGCGATTTACACGTTCACTGGCGTTCACATATCGTTCTTCTGGCGCTATCTCAGCAACCATAGGCGATTACCAACGTTTCCACAAACGTCATAGTGCTGAACAGAACGTCAACGTGTGACGGCCCTTAAAACAGAGATGGGACCATCTATATTGTTCATCTCAAGAACCATGGACGAAACGTGGGTTAATTTCTATACACCGGAGCAAGAGAAAATGGCCATGGTAGGTAAGAATCAATGAACTCCACCACCACAGAAGGCTAAGTCTATAGTAAATCTGTAGTGCGTGTAGTAACTTACAACGATAGATAATTTGACAAACAGAAACAATCGGATATTTTAATCAGAGCACTTTCATCAAGACAAAGACCAGAATGTTACTTACCGTGAATTCACAAAAGTCCATTTTCAGGTTCATACCGACTATGTATAGGTCAACGTCCATTACACTACTCCCTTTCCTGTTTGGAAAGGCTAGTTGCCAGATAAGATCTTTCTAATATCAAACCTAGCACGCAATGCAAAGGCTATTGAACGATTTCATGGATTCTTAGCAGTACTGGTACTGTATCCTTTGTCAGTAATTGTACCAAATAAGGAATCGCATCTGTACCAAATAAGTGATCTCCCTTAGACAATTCAATCATCTGAGCAGCTGCATTATGACTTACACGGTTTTCCCACTAACTGTCCATTGGGCATTTAGAAATCAACCAATTGCGAAACACAGCAAGAGTTTAGTAACCGAATGAATTATCACAAGAAGTGTCAAGAGACAAATGATCCAAAATCCTATTTGAGACATAACAATCACCTGCAAATACAAATATTTATAATAAGTCCTGAAAGTTGTAACCTTCTACAACAAGTTGTGAAACCACATTCCAATAACCACTTTAAATCATAAATCTTCAGACTTATCCTCTAAGCTCCTAAAAACACATTTCTCTTGACAATCAATTTGGTAAACTTTTCCAAGACCTATCGAAGGACCTAGTACTTCCGAAGCTTACAAATGGTGTTATCAAATCTCCAGAAACCACATTTGGTGAAAATTCTATCATACTTTGTTCCTCATGTATAACTTCCTCAGAAGTAAAATTAATAGCAACATTGGAGGCATCTTTTGGCGGTTGGACTGTGCTAACTTTTCAATGCCATGGTAAATATGCCATTGTCATACGTATACTTAAATGAATACTTATTCCAAAGTACAAAACTTCAATTACAAATAATCAAACAAAGCAAGTTTCCATGAAATATTGCTTGCACTTTCCAATACGTACAATCCATAAACAGGCACGATAAAACCTAGTTTGCAATTGTTTTTAATTTTCTCATTTTAGACATTCTTATTACAAAAATAAGAAAATTGTAAATCAAAATATCACACCTTTCTTTGCCTGAAAATAAGCAATACAGTAAACTTCACTCATAGCGAACACGGATATAGCGGACTTCGGGTTATAAGGAACAATTTATGTTGGCCCGAATTTTGCCCTTCTTTATTTAATATAAAAGTATACTGTTAGCGAGCACGTAAATATAGATCTTGCATTTTCAACTTTCATTTTCACAGATTAAAACTTGGCCGAATGTACAGTTTTATGTTGTATGTACTTCATTACAGCTGTGAAAATGAATTTGTATAGCAGTACGTAAAAGTTTTCTTTTTAGGATGTATTTAGCACCAGAAAAAACGTTTATTCCTTTTATTCCATTTTTTTCTTTAACCCATTACGCGATATATACGCCTTTTAACGCCTTTTTGGTGTCTAAAATGGTGAAAAAATGCCTTATTTAGGCCCAAAACACTTATTTTTGTTTGAGAAATGTTGTTAAAAAAGTGACCACTTTTTCGGCGCGGCCCCTCAATCAAAAGATACATCAGGGGGTTGAAGGAGGGCGGAGTCCCCCGCATCGCCAAGAAAATTTTGGACTTGTGAGAGGCTAAAAGTGACCCTAGAGCGGTCATAAGGTAACGTGTAACCAACGCTGAAAAGCATTTGACTCTATCTCAATCCCTTGAGAAGTTGCAGCACTTTGCAATTAATTTTGATGGAAAAATCAACGCAAAATAGTGATTTTTGGCAATTTTGAGATGTCCCCTCGTTGCCATGGTAACAGGAAATTTAAGCCTGAGCATGTTGTCGCAAAGGCAATGGTTGACGATGTTAGAGACATGGTTAATGTTTATCGGCGAATTATGGTGCCCGTAATTTCTGATGACCTGGGCGCATTCACCTTGTGGCTAAGGGGTTAACCTTGAGTGTTGATACATCAAAACTGCGTCCACCGTTTATGCAAGCGAGAGGTAACGAAATAAAGTTGAAATTTCGAGTCTATGCACCTTTAAGCTCCAGCAAGTGGGGTGAGGTTTTTACACACGGTGTTACGTTTAATTAACGTTAGCCATAATCATGTTTCCTATGATCACTCAGTATGACCTAAATTGTGTTTGTACGCCGTATAACCAAACCAAACAAGCAAACCTGGGCGTCACCTGTACTTTGCCGTTCATTGTTTTATGACTCAGGACCTGGGAATGTCGAATGGGTTCATATACTTTTGAAGGACAGTGAGAAAGTGCGACGCGTTGCCTATTTGACTCATTTTCTACGTCAAACGAGGGAGAACAGTTTTTGGATCACAATATTTAGGTCGAGGAAACTTGTATTCACCATTTTGACATGGAAATGAAGACAGAGTCTTGTGTGTGGAAAAAACCGAGAACACCGGCACCGAATAAGGCACGGGTTAATGCAGCGTAGAGAATATTTTTCCTGATCTTGCTCTAATGGACTATTCAGAGCCTGTTTTCGCGAGAAGAAATTCGATTTGTTTGATTTTGCAAACTCTGCGACATGAACCCATTAACGCTATAGGGAAGATATATTACACACTTGAAAATGCTCTGCTACACCAAGTCAATGCACCAAGAAGCACCGCAACGAGGCAGTTGTGAATTAATGTGTTTGGGTTAAGGAAGGTAATTCATCTTCTCTACTCACCGGCGATAATTCTTTTCAAACTTCCACGGTAAAAGACGTTTCTCAGGTGCAATATTGAAGAATCGTGTCGATACTAGTATTTTGCGTGCCATTCAAGATTTACCCATAACACTATGAACATTTTAAGAAAATTGCTTTGAAACAGTAAAGAGATGCATTAATACTGATCACACTTGGAACAATGTTTAATGGACCATAGTCTTTGTAACGGCATGCTCAACCTTAAATTTCTTGTCACCATTGCAACGAGGGGATATCTCAATATTGCCAAAAATCACTATCGTGCGTTGATTTTTCCAATGAAACTGATTTCATAGTACTGCAACTTCTCAATGGTCTAAAATATTCTTGGCCTTCAAACCCCCTAGCAGAAGAGGGCACACCCCCCTCTGGACCCTCTTCATATATCCTTTTGATAGGGGCAGCGCCGAAAAAGTGATCACTCTTTTTATAAACATTTCTCAAACAAACGAAAACAAGTGTTTTGGGCCCAAATATGACTTTATCACTATTTGAGGCCTCAAAGGGGTGGGTCGAAATTGCGTTAAGTCGCGTATATGTGTGGTTAAGGGTTTAACAGTTCCTTGAATAATCAGTGTTTTGGTAATGAGTTTGATAGGTGATTACAACGGCACCGTAATTGCTTCATTCATAGATAGCGGCGAGTATCTATGTCACGCAACGCTTGAGTGTCACTTGACGTTCGACATATTTCATTATCAATTTTGTTTGTTTCTTAACATTTTTTTTTTTCATGATATATTTTTCAAATGAACGTTGGATTTAAACGTTGCTATAATGTGTATATCCTTAAAATCGAAACAGTCCGCGACAACCTGGAACAACGCTAGTAAATCTTTATAAATATTCATTGAGCAAAATCTAAATAGCAATGATATTCATACATTAACATTCATACCGTAATTCTATGTAAATAAATATTCAAATAAGTAGTGTTCTTAAATCAAAAATGGTTTTATTAAAGTTTCAAACTTTTAAATAATTAGATGAATTTTATTATCACACATGTAATCATCAATATTCATGTGTCATTACTTTAAACTATATCCGCTTGATATTTAGGAAATAGATATCAGTTTTGAGTGCATTGTTGAAGAATAATGCACGGTTTGAGTTCAAATGCGTGGTAATTTTATCACGAAGGCCGATGGGCATAAGCAATTAAATATTATACCATTATGTACGAAGAATTAATATAGTTTTCCATTCTAACACGTCAAGAAAAAAATATAATAATTACTATATAGTTGGACTTAATGTTTGGTGGTGAAATTTGTTTTTGCTTCAGAGTTTCCAATAGAAACGTTCTTTAAACATGTTAAAGGCTGTTCCAGTTGAAACAAATGTGATTAAATCTACCGTGTGTAGAATCATTTTGAGAATAATAAATTTTAAAAACGTTGATAAAACTTTGTTTGTATACTTTATTTCTCTCTATATTTTTCAAGCGAAATACAAAGTATTAAAAGTTAAATACAACTCGTTTGCGACATTTAAACTGCGTTCTTGATTTCATTGTTTTTTTCACGTGTTGTTTGGCGCTACATTTTGACGTCACGTTGTTTGTTTGGTTGTTTCATTTTACGCCTTTTCCCAACAGTATTTCAGTCATATAGGCGGGTAGTTTCCTAACCATCGTTCCTGGAGAGTTACACCAGTACTAGACTACCTTCATCCGTGCTAAACTACCAAAGCATCTCCCGGGGATCGAACCCACGCCAGGGAGGTAACTGGATAAGGTGTCCTCGACTCTAACCCTTCGACCACGGAGGACGTCACTTAAACAACACTTTAAACGTTGGTACAGCGTTAACTACTGAATTACAGATATTCAAGTGTTTGGATTCATTTTCTTAGTTAAACCACTTTCTTTCATTCTAGATAGTTTTCACAACAGAATTCGTCAAAAATTGTTTTTTATTTATCAGATTTTTCAAACAAAATGGGGCCGTCAATGTGTCGGTCAATGTGTCAGCACGACATTATTGTTGTGCTTGTGGTATTTTTAGTTTCCACTTTTTCGGCATTTTCTAGTTGGGTGGTTCCAATATTCCTACTTGAATAATGTTTAATCACCCTTAGGATATGTTGCCTGCTTTTTAACTTTGTCTATTGACGTTTTATCTGTGATATGCAGGCTTCATAACCTCTGATCCCCTTTCAAAATTCCATTTTATTTAGTTCCGCCCATAGTTTTCTCGTTTAGGGCACACGCTTTCTGTTATTTGGGGACCATACGCCGATTTTCATGGAATGGCACGGAAGTGTCACGTTGAACGTTCCATGATAACCGCCGTATGAACAGATCTGCGGATGTTTCTAAATTCAAAATTTTACCATTTCATGTTTAAATGTTGAATTCTGCTTAAGCCGGTGCTAGGGGCGTGGACGGTAACTTGCATTTTCCAGTACCGTCCATGAACAGGCTCAATCAAACCGAGCCTGCAACATTTTCAATTGTGACGTGTTGGACTTTCTTTACGGATTCTGTTTTTCTCTATTGAAAATACACAGGGAGGTAATAAAAACGTCGAGTGCATCGTTGTAGAATAATGCAAGCTTCCGGCCTTCTTTGATGATATAGAAACAAATCCGATAGTGTTAGAATTGATATTTTGTCACTCAGTTCGACATTTTATCATTCCTTAAATCATCATTTAGTCACTCACCAAATAATGTGCTGTGCTGGCAAGCATATTATCATTTTTTTCCACTCCCTCATTTGCAGACTAACTTATTTGTGCCGTATGGCGGCTGTAAAAAGTCTCCCCGTACATTTAATCAATGATGTTATATTTTCGATCCTTGAAGATCGTTCAGCACGACATTGTTGTTGTGTATACATATTATATGATATATAATATATGAAATCAAGATCAACAAGGAAAGGCGGCGTTCAATGAACGCAACCCCCCCCCCCATGACCCAGCAACAAGAACCAATGGCAAGGAGCCCAGGCGGACCCCAAACATAACAAGGACAGGGACAACGACACGTTAATCATTAAATGATAAATAATTTGTAACTGATTAGGAATTCAAAGAAAATAATAATAGGCCCACAAAGGGAAGGGGACAGGAGACCGGGGGGGTTAATCAAAGAAATAAAAACTAGAGGCAATGGGGAAGATACTTACCGTAGACGAGAAAACAACAAGGGACACAAGCAAAAGTGTCACCAAAACAGTATGAAACAAGAGCCCGGTTTGAGCCGGGTGATGCTCCCCGAATAGGTTTTGGACACAGGAAAGTACACCTCTTGTAGTTTCAGAGTTATGTCCCTGGAGAAAGTTCAAAGTGCAATAATTCCAAAATTAGGCAAGGCAGAGTTACAGTTCTTTGCACTGCACTTCTAATCAATGTGATCTATCAACCAACAAAGTTTCCTGATGATATCTCTTATGATTTCCGAGTTATGTCCTGGGCAATTCAAAAAGTAAAAATAAACAAAGGGCAATAACTCCAGAATAAGCAAGGTTGAGTTATGATTCTTGTGCACTGCACATCTACCCATTGAGATATATCTACATACAAAGTTTCATGTTGATATCTCTTATAGTTTTACAGCTATGTCCTGGACAAGATTTTTCTAAAAGGGGAGATTATTCAAAAATGAGGCTTAACATAGTTATGGTTCTTATGCACTGCACATCTACTCAATGAGATCTATCTACCTACAATGTTTCATGTTGATATCTCTTATAGTTTTAGAGTTATGCCCCGGACAAGATTTTTCTATAAGGGGAGATAATTCAAAAACCGGGCAAAATAGAGTTATGGTTCTTTGACACTGCACTCCCCCTCGATGCCCTCTACCACTGTATGAAGTTTCAACAAATTATCTCCAAGGGTTTTCAAGTTATGTTCCGGATAAAGTTCAAAGTATTAAAATTAACAAAGGGCAATAACTCCAAAATTAGGACAAAAAGAGTTATTGCTCTTATGCACTGCACATCTACCCATTGAGATCTATTCACCTACAAAGTTTCATGTTGATATCTCTTATAGTTTTAGAGTTATGCCCCGGACAAGATTTTACTATAAGGGGAGATAATTCAAAAACCGGGCAAAATAGAGTTATGGTTCTTTGACACTGCACTCCCCCTCGATGCCCTCTACCACTGTATGAAGTTTCAACAAATTATCTCCAAGGGTTTTCAAGTTATGTTGCGGACAAAATTCAAAGTATTTAAATTAACAAAGGGCAATAACTCCAAAATTAGGACAAAAAGAGTTATTGTTCTTATGCACTGCACATCTACCCATTGAGATCTATTCACCTACAAAGTTTCATGTTGATATCTCTTATAGTTTTAGAGTTATGCCCCGGACAAGATTTTACTATAAGGGGAGATAATTCAAAAACCGGGCAAAATAGAGTTATGGTTCTTTGACACTGCACTCCCCCTCGATGCCCTCTACCACTGTATGAAGTTTCAACAAATTATCTCCAAGGGTTTTCAAGTTATGCTCCGGACAAAACAACGGACGGACAGACGGACAAGGCGCCGACTATATGCTCCCCCGAAAGGAACACAGTGGGGCGATGGTATTTTTAGTTTCTTGTATTTGGCCTTTTTCAAATTGGGTGGTTCCAGTATTCCTTCTTGAATACTGTATAATCACCCTTAGGATATGTTGCCTGTTTTTTAAATTTGTCTTTTGACGTCTTGTCTGTGATATGCAGGCTTCAAACCTCAGATCCCCTTTCAAAATTCCATTTTATTCAGTTCCGCCCATTTTTTTCTCGTTTATGGCACACGCATTCTTTTACTTGGGGACCATACGCCGCTTTTCATGGAATGACACTACCGTGTCACATTGAAGGTTCCATGATAACCGCCGTATGAACACATCTGCGGATGTTTCTTAATTCAAAATTCACTATTTTTGTGTTTAAATGTTGAATTCTGCTTATGCCGGTGCAAGGGGGCGTGGACGGTAACTTGCACTTTCCAGTACCGTCCATGAACAGGCTCAATCAAACCGAGCCTGCAACATTTTATTGACTACTCTTTCACTTACTTGTGTCTTTCCTTTTTTATCACTCACTCAAATATCATTCACTTTATTCACACATTCACTTCACACTCACTTACTCGTACAATTTCTGACTCACACACTCCTTTACTCACTCTCTCACTCACTCATTGAACACGCATCTAATCATCATATTAAGTCACCCACTAATTAATTACTGACATGACAGGCGTATGGCCACTTATGTCACTCACTCATGTTTTAACTCAGACCTGAATCACTTACTCGTTTTCACTCATTCCTATCGCTTATTCACACGCCTCATCTCACGGACTATTTAACAAATTTGCTCATATATATCACGTGTAACTTTGTAACGTTTGAGTGTCACTTGACGTTCGACATATTTAATTACATATGATCTATTTTGTTTGTTTCTTAACATTCTCTTTTTTTTGTCGTTGTGTTTTTTTCTGGAAATATTTTTTAAATGAACGTTGGATTTAAACATTCCTATATAGTATTGTGTATAATCTTAAAATCAAGACAGTCCGCGATATCCTGGAACAACGCTAGTAAATCTTTATAAATATTCATTGAGCAAAATCTAAATAGCAAAGATATTCATGCATTAACATACATACCGTAATTCTATGTAAATAAATATTCTAATAAGTAGTATTCTTAAATCAAGACTGGTTTTCTTAAAGTTTCAAAATCTTAATAAATTAGATGAATTTGTTTGTTGTTTGTTTGTTTGATTGGGTTTTACGACACACCGACACAGTATAGGTCATTTGGCGACGTTTCAGCTTTACTGGTGGAGGAAGACCTCACGTACCCTTCCGTGCATTATTTCAGGCACGAACGGGCACCTGAATAGAACCGAAGTTCCGTAATCTACCTGGAAAACTTCCTCACATGAAAGAATCCAAAGTCCCTGTCGGGATTTGAACCGAAAGCGGTGAGGGGAAAGTTGTTTGAAGTCAACGACCTTAACCACTCGGCCACGGACGCCCCAGATGAATTTGATTATCAAACATATTATCATCAATATTCATGGGATATGGATACTTTGAAATTACGATTGCGTACTTGAGAAAATATACGGTGAAGCTGAATTGGTATGTCGTGTTATTGTTATGGAAAGCGTTCAGATAGAGTCTCGATCAAACGCATATGTAAAAGTCAGAATACCAAGCAGCGATAAACTTTCCAAGTCTGTTTTTAGGGACTTTAGGGATTCTGCTTTACTATATTTTATTGTCACATCCGTGTTGTTTGTGCCGTGTGGCGGCTGTAAAAAGTCTCCCCGTACATTCAATCAATGATGTTATATTTTCGATACTTGAAGATCGTTCAGCACAACATTATTTTTGTGTAAACATGTTATGTGGTACTTTTAGTTTCTTCTTTTTTGCCATTTTCAACTTGGGTGGTTCCAGTATTCCTACTTGAATACTGTATAATCACCCTTAGGATATGTTGCCTGTTTTTTTAAATTTGCCTTTTGACGTCTTATCTGTGATATGCAGGCTTCATAACCTCTGATCCCCTTTCAAAATACCATTTTATTTAGTTCCGCCCATTGTTATCTCGTTTAGGGCAAAAGCATTCTTTTACTTGGGGACCATACGCCGCTTTTCATGAAATGGCACTACTGTGTCACATTGAAGGTTCCATGACAACCGCCGTATGAACACATCTGCGGATGTCTCTAAATTCAAAATTTCACAATTTCGTGTTAAATGTTGAATTCTGCTTATGCCGGTGCTAGGGGGCGTGGACGGTAACTTGCACTTTCCAGTACCGTCCATGAACAGGCTCAATCATACCGAGCCTGCAACATTTTCAATTTTGTTGTGTTGGGCTTTCTTTAGGGATTCTGCTTTACTATATTTTATTGAAAATGACGTAGGAGTTCAAGCAAATAAAGATATAAAAATAATCAAAGGAGTGGTTGATCCTTGCAAAACAGAAATTTGCATTGGTGTAATAAACGACAGTGATAATAGTGTAACACTTCATAAAGGTTTGAATATAGGAACCTGGAAGTTTTCATATGAAGAAAAATATAAAAATGATGAAAACCAAGACAGTGTTCATAGATGCCCCAAAATAACTGCCGTAGGAAATACAGATAATGGTAAGCTACAAGATCATTTACAGGACTTACTAAATCGAAGTTATGTCTATTTAGATGATACCGATAAGCAGCGACTAGAGATGCTTCTGTTCAAGTATAAAGATATATTTGTGTCATCCACAGATGATCTGGGTTGTACAAATCGAGTCAAACACAAAATTAATACAGGCAATGCGGTACCAATAAGACAACAACCTAGGCGACAACCATTCAATAAACGTCAAGGTGAAAAAGATGAAATTGAGCGAATGTTAGCAAAAGGTATTATCGAACCATCTAACAGCCCCTGGTCGTCACCGATAGTCCTTGTTACCAAGAAAGATGGTTCTACCAGATTCTGTGTTGACTATAGGAAGCTTAATGAGGTAACCATAAAAGATGCATATCCCCTTCCAAACGTAGATGAATGTCTAGCTGCATTGTCCGGTACCAAGTGGTTCAACTGCATAGATTTGTGTTTTGAACATCTGATGCATTGTATAATTTTCGTGTCATGCCGTTCGGTCTTGTAAATGCACGTTCAACATTCCAGCGTGTTTTGTTTGTTTGTTTGTTTGTTTTGGGTTTTACGTCACACCGACACAGTATAGGTCATTTGGCGACGTTTCAAGCTGTACTGGTGGAGGAAAACCTCAGGTGCCCTGCCGTGCATTATTTCAGGCACGAACGGGTACCTGAATAGAACCGACGTTCCGTAAGCTAGCTGGATAGCTTCCTCACATGAAAGAATCCAAAGTCCCTGTCGGGATTCGAACCCACAGCGGTGAGGGGCAAGTGGTTTGAAGTCAACGACCTAACCACTCGGACACGGACGCCCCGCGTGTCATGTCTGATATACTTAGAGGTATCCAGTGGGTCCAATCACTTCTTTATATGGACGACATCATCACTCCTGGTCAGTCTGTAGATGAATGTTTGAAAAGGTTAGAAAATGTCTTTTCCAAACTTATGCTGATCTGAAATTAAAGTCTTCTAAATGCATATTTTCCAAACATCACTAACATTAATTTTCTGGGTCACACAGTTTCTGAATATGATATCCATACAGATAAAGGTAAACTTGAGGTTTTTTTCGATCCTTGAAGATCGTTCAGCACGACATTATTGTTGTGCTTGTGGTATTTTTAGTTTCAACTTTTCGGCATTTTCTAGTTGGGTGGTTCCAATATTCCTACTTGAATAATGTTGAATCACCCTTAGGATATGTTGCCTGCTTTTTAAATTTGTCTTTTGACGTCTTATCTGTGATACGCAGGCTTCATAACCTCTGATCCCCTTTCAAAATTCCATTTTATTTAGTTCTGCCCATTGTTTTCTCGTTTAGGGCACACTCTTTTTATTACTTGGGGACCATACGCCGCTTTTCATGGAATGGCACGGAAGTGTCACATTGAAGGTTCCATGATAACCGCCGTATGAACACATCTGCGGATGTTTCTAAATTCAAAATTTTACTATTTCATGTTTAAATGTTGAATTCTGCTTAAGCCGGTGCTAGGGGGCGTGGACGGTAACTTGCACTTTCCAGTACCGTCCATGAACAGGCTCAATCAAACCGAGCCTGCAACATTTTCAATTTTGCCGTGTTGGGCTTTCTTTAGGGATTCTGTTTTTATCTATTTTGAGGTTGTCAAGAATTGGCCAACACCAGCTAACGCAAAACAAGGTCTAGCATCATATTATCGCAAATTTGTTCAAGGTTTCGCAAGTGTTGCACGTCCTCTTCATCAGCTCTGTGAAAAGACAGCAAAATTTGTTTGGACAACAGAGTGTCAAAATGCATTTGATACCCTTAAACAAGCATTAATAACCGCACCTGTCTTAGCGTATCCTAAAATGAATTGTAAATTCATTCTCGATACAGACGCAAGTGATAAATCGGTTGGCGCAATCTTGTCGCAAGAACAAAAAATAGATAAACACAGAATCCCTAAAGAAAGCCCAACACGGCAAAATTGAAAATGTTGCAGGCTCGGTTTGATTGAGCCTGTTCATGGACGGTACTGGAAAGTGCTGAAAGACGGTAAAGAACGTGTAATTGCTTACATGAGTAAAGCCATGAATGAACACGAACAACAATACTGTGTACTTGCTATGATGGTAGCACTGAAAAATTTGTATTCATACTTGTATGTTCAAGAAGTCTTACTTAGAACTGATAATTCTACTGTAAGTTGGATGCGTAGTCTAAAGGCTCCAACAGGTCAAACCGCGCGCTGGTTACAGGAGCTATGCACTTATAATCTAGCGGTGGTACACAGACCAGGTATATGTCATAGTAATGCAGACGCATTATCGTGAATCCCTTGCCAGACAGCAGCAAATAAATGAAGAACATGTATCAGAAACAGCTGAAAATAAAAATTTTGATGAAGATATAGAGAAACCAAGTGAGAAAGTATCACAACTCGGCAAGACGTTGCAGAAGCCGTTGACGCTGATATTCTACTCCATCAAATTAACCCTGATGGTTGTAGCGCCTTAGAAATAAAGACCGAACAAATGTCCGATTCTGATATTGGTCCATTATTTTCTGCTAAATTGGAAAATGAATCGAGACCAAGTTGGTCCACAGTGTCCACATCATTCCTGAAGACTACTTGGCGTCAGTGGGACCGATTGAATTTTTGCGGTCAAATGTTGTATTGAAAATATGTAGACGAATCTGGTTTAGTCGATTGGCAGCTTGTTGTACCTGAATCGAGGCAGGAAGACGTGATTAATTTCAGTCATGATATTCCGACATCTGGACATCTTGGGTTTGAAAAGACATTACTGGCATACTGGCCTGGTGTTGCAGATAGTATTAAGCTGTATTGTAAGGCCTGTGATACACGCATAGCACGAAAATTGTCAAAACAAAATAATAAAGCACCATTAGGACAGTATATTGTAGGCATGCCTATGGAAAGGGTTGCCATGGATATTTTGGGTCCACTTCCGGTTTCTAAAAATGGAAACAAATATATATTAGTAATTGCAGACTGGTTCACAAAATGGACCGAAAGTGTCCCAATACCAAACCAGGATGCTAGAACTGTTGCTGAAGCATTTGTAAATAATTTTGTTGTAAGGTTTGGTGTACCACTACAATTGTACACAGATCAAGGCAGAAACTTTGAGTCGCAATTGATAATGGAGCTTTGCGATTTCCTTGGTATAGAAAAGACGCGTACGACAAGTCTAAGACCACAAGCCAATGGCCTTATAGAAAGAAGTAACCGTACAATACTATCCATGTTAACCGCATACTGTTCGAAAGATCAGTCAAGTTGGGATGATTATCTACCATTGGTGATGATGGCCTACCGAAGTTCTGAGCACAGCTCAACTAAAGTATCACCAAATAAAATGTTATTTGGTCGTGAAGTAACACTACCTTTAAATGCAGTAGTGGGAATCCCTGAACAAAACACAGATCAATATGATAGTGACAGTTATACAGATATGCTGAAACATAAAATAAGTCAAATTCACCAATTTGCACGACAAAATATTGGTCGTGTCGCAAATTACCAAAAGAGACATTATGATACAAATGCCAAACAAAGACGATATCATAAAGGTCAATTAGTATGGCTACATGACCCAACAAGAAAGAAGGGAATATGTTCAAAATTGATCAATAAATGGAAAGGTCCCTACATAATTGCAAGTGTCCTAGATGATTTGATATGTTGCGTTAAACGTTCCAGCAAACAAAAAGCACATTGACAGATTGTGGCCATATTCGGGTAAGAATATACCCGTGTGGATAAAGAAGGAAGTAATCAGATCCCAAAACACTGATTAACAGAGTAAAATTAATTAAATGTATACGCAAATCATTGTTGAAGTGAAAATTCTACATGGTTTGTTTTTGTGATGAGTAATGTCTCATTACGAGATTAATAAAATTCATTCTTAAGCTATTGTGAAGTGTGTGACAAGTGTTATTTGTGATTAAATGAAGTCAAATGGTTATATTGATTATATGTGATTTAATAGAAGTCAGATGGTTATATTGTGATAAAAGTGATGAAGTGAAGTCAGATGGTTATTTTGAGATAAAAGTGATTAAGTATAGTCAAATGGTTATTTTGAGATAAAAGTGATTAAGTGAAGTCAGATGGTTATATTGAGATAAAAGTTATTAAGTGAAGTCAGATGGTTATATAGAGATAAAAATTATTAAGTGAAGTCAGATGGTTATATTGAGATAAAAGTGATTAAAGATCCTGTAACACATTATTTTTATGGTTTTATATACAAATTATGATGCTCAAATTAAGATTTATCGATATTGTAAGTTTCAAAAAACATTATTTATAAAGATATTACCGAATTTAATATTTCATGTAAATAAAGGGAGGTAATTAGAATTTAGTTTTCTATAAATTCTAAGTCAATTTTTCCAATAAGAAATGAATGCATATAATTTAATGATTACCTTAAATATGTACAAATATTTGCAATACATATTTTACATATTCTTCCATGTTTGAAAATTGACAAATTTGCATAATTACATACATATATAATTCAATGAAGAGTGGTATGCAATCTCAATTACAAAACATACAGGATCTTTAAGTGAAGTAAGATGGTTATATTGAAATAAAAGTGATTTAGTGAAGTCAGATGGTTATAATCAGTTATATGTGAATAAGTGAAGCGAGATGGTTACATTGAGTTATATGTGATTTAATAATTGAAGTTACAAATTATGATGAATGTTAAAGTGAACCACTTTAGAAAGCACCTTTAATGAGCAACCATAGACAAACTAATGTTTTATTTAAAGTAGATATAATGTGAGAAAAGTGAAAAACATGAATTACACTGTCATGTGTTGCGTGATGTGTACTACATGTACATTGTGTCATTTTAAATGTTTTCGTTGTTAATCTTAATGTTTTATTTATTTCATAGTGCACAAAATATCTTTTAAAGAAAGAAAATACATGTGACAGTTGTGTGACTTTAATAGAAAACTCTTAAAATAACCTAGAGCATAAACTATAAGAGATTTTTTTTATTGACAGATTTATAAAAAATAATGCATTGGTGTTCTAAAGTTTGTTGTTTGTTATTGTAATAATTTGCTGTTAATTAAAGTTTGTAAGCCCTTGGTATGACATGTGTAAAAACATTTTCATTATTAACATTATCCAGGATATTCTTTTAAATAAGGAGTGGGAAGTGTTATGGATAGACATGTACATGTAAACAATTTGACATTGTAACGAAATATTACCTTTCCTTTACTTGAATTCTGCTCTGTCATTCCCGTGATTTTTGTAGTTGTTTATCAACTATATATCTAACAGTAAACAGTATAAGTATTCAATTATTCGAGGTAAAAAAAACATTGAAATATCGTTCAGAACGATGTGAACATGACCCGGGTCGCGAAATAACCTGACAATTGAGCGTAGATACTCAACTGACCAAAGAATAACAATAATAACGATTAGATATGTAGAAATATACCTGAACTATTATTCCATTACAATAGATGCAGAAAGTATACACTAGAAGAGTCACTAGAACACAAAGATGTGTGTTATTTACATTTTCTAGCTGACGGATTCAGCGGAAATAAGTTCCATATCAGGCCAAATGCCGAGAAATACAGTAATGCAACGAAACTACCATAATCATCTTTTGGAAAAGGAGTGACTATTTTATAGAAATGTGCCGATAATTTAAGTCATTGTTATTCTATAAAAGAATAATAACATTTTAACGGATCCTTGACGGATCTATCTTATCTGACGGCGTATGAGCCTGACTGTGCTGTGTTTAACGGAATGCTGTGGTTGGTTAACTAATTTCGTTGCCGAATCTCATTGGCTCAGAGTACTTTTAAATGTTTTAGCGGCGGGCAAATTTCATTTTGGAATTAACACGCAAAAGTTTATAAATACATACGCTCAATTCAGTTAAGCAGTTTTTCCAACCGTAAAACAAGGACTAACAAGGTTATAATTTGAACAGTAGCTCATCCCTAACTAAAAATCCGCCAAACAACGAAAATCCGTCAAAACTTGAACATTCCAAGATTTGTTGGGGGATTGATTCACAAATTTTATCTAAATTGTTCACAATTATGGCGGTTCTTTCCCCCAACTTTGTCTTTTAAGGAAAACATTTTACAGTTGAATTCTTTCTAGTCTCATTATATATGTTTTATGCAATATTATATTTTCACTTTATCCGTCATTTTATCATTAAAATGACAATTTTCAATTCAACTAACTTTTGTTTCTTTTCCCCTCAAGTCAAATATAACCATCTGAGCTTACGGAGATGGATTCATAAATAATCATTTATTTGAAGAATAAATAGCTTTATGAATACCGTAGTGTATTTCACTTGCAGTCAGGCATCCCGGTAGGGATAATTTCCGTGTCTACATATTTAGTGTTGTCTGACCATAGTATAATTTGTGTTGTTTGACAATAGTGTAAAATTCACAATGTGTATTTATTACATTGCACTAATTTATGCAACAAAAACTAAAAATAAAGAAGTTCTATCACCCTCCCACCCATTTTTAGTATATTTTTACCTTTTACAATGTAAAATTCTTATGCCAATCTGCAAGGTACATTCATTTTCATAAGTTTGTTTAATTGATACTATATTTAACAAGCATAATGTTGTTGGCGGTTCTTTCCCCCAACTTTGTCTTTCAAGGAAAACATTTTACAGTTGAATTCTTTCCAGTCACATTATATATGTTTCATGCAATATTAAATTTTCACTTTATCCGTCATTTTATCATAAAAATGACAATTTTCAATTCAACAAACTTTTGTTGTTTCTTTTCCCCTCAAGTCAAATATAACCATCTGAGCTTACGGAGGTTGATTCATATATAAATATTCCGATAGAAGATTTAACCAAAATTGACGCGAAACACATTCATATAACCCGTCTTTAACAACTTAACATTGATGACCTTATTACAATAACTATACCAAGGGCAATAATTTACATGTTTTACAGTATTTAATTATCCTGTTTTATACATTTATTTAACAGAAGATTTTAATAAATAAGATTAACTGTACTTGAGCGTTTTGGTATTTTCAAGTGCTTATATTCTTTTTCATTGATTAAGTTTTATGGTAAATTACCGTACCGTTTTACTTCAGTAGCCTCAAAAGTGATCCTGACAAAATCATTTCAAAATGTGAAACTGTAGTTTCAAACGTTAAATACAATTTATTTAATGCTTTTGAGTGGATTGCTCATTTATTCGTGAAGATTATAATTGATAATTGCACAGTGAAAATTATCAAAATATAATTTCACACTTTTCAAAGTAGAAGCTACTTTTAAAGATTTTCCCCCATTTGGTACCCTTTTTTTGCTAACAATTCCGATATTATCAGGGCTGTTTAGAGCACAGCAAAGCTGAAATCGATAAATTACTTAAATTTCAAACGTAATAAAATTAGATAAAACTTACTTCAATTCATTCAATTTACCAATCATCCAATGTCGTCTCTAATTTTTTATTTCATTTAAACAGTCTGAAAATTAAACTTTCCTCCACACGCAAAACTGCTCTTGGTGACATTTTGGGCATGTTTAAGTATCCTACGAGCAATTACTGTTATGCAATGAGTAAAAGCAAACCCGAAAGATAAGTAAACACCCAAGCCTTTTAAAAAAATTGCATGTTTTCTTAATTCCTTTTTTTATTTTTACACTTCTGTCAACAATTATTTATTGTTTGTAAAGATCCTCAAATAAGTATTCTTTAGGGATTCTGTATTTATCTATTTTCTGATGAATACATGTAGAATTATCAAATACAAAAATGGCGGTCGCTTATATGACAGAGGATAGTCTTAAAGAAAACCTCCGCTATTTTGCATAAGCTTGACATGGTATTTCTTTTACTTCTACGTAAATCGTTTGTTTTAATTTTCACAACAACCGATAATTCACATTTTTCTTTGAAATAAATAATATCATTACTTTTAAACGTAGATTTTTTTAAAACTTTTTATTGCTCAAGACTTCATGTATTTATAAGAAATTCGTCTGAACTTGAGACTACCAAAACAGATTTTGATATTCAAGTTAAATTTTGAGGCATAGAATAAAAAGAAAATTTGTTTGTTGCGTAAGATGTTATTTTATGTCATTACGTCGTGTAGCAATACTGTTTTAAAACCTCAATCGATGAAATAAAATAACATCTTACACAACAAACAATCACATTTTCTTCTTATTTTATGCTTAAAAAATATTTTTATAAAGCTCACTCGATGAAATAAAATTTCATCTTACACAAAAACAAACAAATACCATCTATACTAGTATAATTATATTCATTTCAAAATCACTAGATAGTTAAAGAATAAGTATACCATTTTAAAAGCAAGTGATATGACTCATGTGAATATGTGTGAATGGTACTGAATCGTTTACACCAAACTGGAAAAACTTGTTTTGAAGTGTGAAAATGTATGTACATGTATCTGAAGCAAAACATATTGTTTAACTCTTCAAAAAGAATTCTGCCAAAATTCATGTATGAAAGAAATATGTGTTATTTAAAATATCTTTGTTAACACAGTATTATAAGAGGAAATCTATGTTTTGATGTCCTTTAAACAATCATATGAACATCGCAAATGCGAATACATGATATTGCATCATTGCACAAGAGACTTAAATATGTTATAGATCTATGTCTCTAATTGCACATCAATTGATTACATTTTTCAGACAAAATCCGTCTGAGAAAAGTTTGACTTCTTGTAAAATTTACAGGGAAGAACTATATATTATAAGAATTTTAATTGGTCATTTTTTAAATACAAACAGATATCAGAGAATCTTATTGGCCATTTAAAATAAGTATAATAATTTAAACGTACACACATCCATATTATGAAATAATCATAAAGAGTTTCGGAAATAAACTATCTAGTTAAATGTTAGGATTTTTGAGATTTGTGAACTTCCTCCCAATAATTAATTTACACTGCTTTTAAAATTCTCATTAATTCTCTAGTGAATAATTTATTAAACACGAAAAGCGAGATATATAAATGACATGCCATTCTTTGAGTTTTGTCCTAAATGACGACGAAACTACCAATAACCTTCACGATCCCGAAACTACATGACACCAAATAATTTCGAAAAAGCCTTTCTGGTACACTCAGTAGATCATGTCCAGTGTTCATTATACTGTATACCATTTGATTACTGAGATGTTCAATTGATATAAATTTTGCATGATAACAATGCATAATATCAATGTGTACATGAATACATGAGTGTAAGGTACACTTACGAAAACAAGTCAGTTCCACATATCTTGCAGTGTTATCTAGGTCTACAAATTAAATGCTTTTACAAAACTCGAAAATAACCTATGCAAGTAAAAACAGTTTTACCTCGTCCGAGTATCTTTTTAATGATATTTCTTGTTGTTAGTTGTTAGAATATATGGCTAATATGCGCTGTTGTTTTATTGCACATTGTGTTTACATATGCTATTGCACATTGCACATTTCTACATATTGTACAAAATCATAATTTCAATTTCATGTGTGCTATTGCTTAATTGCACCTTGCTTCTCACTTAGCAGAATTTGTGTATATGACTATATTTAGCTAAATGAAAATGTAATTCCATTGGTGTGGCTAGTGCTATTTTTCTTTCATTATTTAACTACTTCTTTTATTACTTCCTTTGCCTTGAAAATATATATTAAAACCATATATATTTTCCATACAAAACATTGCAATAAACGTTTATTGAGAACAGCATGTAACACGCAAGCACTTGCATTGACGGTAGGTTAACGAATACACTCATATTTTGATAACAGATGGCGCTATAATGTGAATGACTCCCCCGTTAAGGTATTGGCCCGCTGAATGTTCTATAGTAAAACAGTCACATTTATGGCTAAATTCTGGATTCCACTGTTCTTGGTAAATTATATACGGTCTTCAACATCAACACTATCTTAGTCAAATAAGGTCCCAAATATTATATGTTAGCTATCTTCTTTTTTCTGAAATCTTCATTCTGTTGCAATGCTGTTTGAATTCACCAGTTAACTCATGTCTGCTGGTGGGTAGTACATTTTTCATCCGCCAACAAATGAAGTCCTCGAGAATACACAAAACACAACTTTTTAAGTCAACACATAATACAAAAAAATACTCAGATGTATTAAATATACTTCATTTTTGACCAATCAAACTAGAGAAGACTTCAATTTGGTCACTTCAAAATTTAAAAGAACTACTTCCTAGGTAAAAGTTAACTTATGCTGTTTTCGTGGATCCTATTAGATAGTGAAAATCCGTGAATTGGCTTTAAGTTTCATTGATAAACTATTAATTATGTCTAACTCATGCTGTGTTGTTACAGATATATTTTGTAATACATGTTTAGGAGTGAAAAAGGAAACTATTATAACTATAAACTAAAATGTATAGTTTTTTCTGACGAAGTTTCTTTCATTGTTTGTGTCTGTATTTGAGTTACCCCCGAAAATATTTTAAATTTTGTAGAAAAGTGGAAGATACCGATACAAAAACAAGCCCCATTTTCAGAAGCTTTAAGCACTCATACACGGAATCCCGATTTTAAATCTCATACGAAAGACCGTTAAGTAAATTTATATGGCCAGTCTGACAATTGGGCCATCAATGTCGCGATTACATGTCTCGCTTTTACCGATTGAGATGTGCTGGCTGGGTTTTATTGTTTGATGGATTCATGGATTTATGGAGCATTATTTTACATGGACAAAAATCGTGACATCGTACACATCATATTTGTATCAGCGATAACATAATCCCGCAAGTTCACATTTTCAAGAGATTTTCCGAAAGAAAGTGTTCCGCCGTCTCGAATATGCAAGACAAGGATTTTTTTGTACTGATAGAATACATTCTTTGTTACTATAAGTTTTCCTAAGGAAATGTGTATACCTATTGCAGATGTGTTTTGCTTTGTCTGTCTAGTTTATTTTGTTACGATTGAGTTAAAGATCCTTGGAATTGACCAATACCATATCGCTTCCAGGAAAGCCGATATCGTATTAAACATACAGTCTCCGAGACTTAACCTCCCTTCAAAGATGTCAAAGTTTTTTAACAATTATGTTAAGTGTATCTTATAATCTTTGTCAATAATAATAATTAAATACATGAACATAAAATCAAGCCAAACTTTTATTTTCTATTAAGGCACAGTAATGTGATTTGTGCATTCCAAGGCTGTTAATATATAGCTCAGAATATATTTTAATTTTAAATTCAAGTCAATATACCGGTTATGACATAAAGGATATGTGTTTGTTTTTGTGTAGGATGAAATTTTATTTCATCGAGTGGGCTTTAAAAACAGTATTCTAACGAGTGGCGTAGCCCCATTTAGTCGGAATTTCTCATTAAATACAAGAAGTATTGAGCTGAAAATAAGTTCGACAATCAACGTTAAAAGACGGTTATATCATTCATTTTATTACAACAAATATGAATAATCGCTTCTTCTTGTAGGAGAAAAAAGTCCAACCAACCATCCATATTTCTGTTACTTACTGCGAATTTATATTAAACCTGGCTTTGTTAATAAATGTAAGCGGCAGCCATTTTTTCCTCACAGGAGGAAAATAATTGTGTTCGATTCAGAGGGTTATCATTTGGATTAGTTAGTCATACACCTTTTTAAAAGAAAGAAAACTTAAAATCTGTTCGGATCCGAGAGGTTTATTTTAGAGTAAAATAAGAACAAAAATGGAAAAAATAAACTCATTTATTTTTGACATAGGCACATTTAACTATAGAAACGGATGATTGATAAAGTTAATCGGTTCAATAAAACTTCACTGTGTAATATTTACTACAAAATATCCCATGAACTTTTTTGGGAAATGTTTCTTTCTTTTCACACCATTGCATCATAATGCCTAATTATATAAGTAAAATGGAAATTATCATTGAAGAACTAAAATCAAAAATATGGTAATACTTAATATGTGAAAAGCTAATCGTCGCATGCAATAAGTGTGATAAGGAATTTTATAATACTACGATATGTATTTCAGATTAAAATGGTCAAACACGATATTGTGGCAATGAATATAAACCAGGTACGTTCGTCATAAATACCCATTTATATCAGAATAAAGATATACACATGTACATACATAAGATGATATCTACTTTTCTTTGAATCATCATGTCCGCTCAATATATTTTGAACTTTTGGCAAAATGTTAATCATAATGAGACAACACCATTCAAAAGGTGTTGCTGTATAAAATATTATAATCGACATTTTCAAATATGCCTATAATTGCAGAATGGAACGATAAGTTTTCTTTCTTTCCTTGAAGAAAACGCCAAGGGTAAACTATTTCAAAAATAAAATTAAATAAAGATGCAAAATAAATACACCATTAATATTTCTATTAAGAATATTTCGACTGTTGTTCTATTTACATTCAAAAGCATGTATCGATTATAATATTTCTTAAACGTTTCTTGTTTTGTAACATCTAGCTGTAGACATATGCGGCATCGACAAGTTGACAGCACATAAACATGCCTACATTACTACGTTAAAAGTCCCTAAATATCAACAGACACGTTGTGAGTGTTCGATAACTTCAAATACTTCAGAGGTCGATATTTTATTCTCTTTTGTTGATGGCATTGTTCCTGTAAACTTAAATTTTAGAGTCAGGACAATGAAACAAAGTCAGGAGAGCAACATACATTCACAACAGAGGATCGAAGTCTAACACTTTCTGTCCTTACAAATGATAATTACATATCTGAAAGTGTTTGCTTAATGGTTTCCTCAGGTATGATGATAACGTCAGGTTACTTCCACATATCATTTCAACTGAATGTCAGTTGTGTGTAATTAGTTCTAGGTACCTGGTTCATGAATAATTTACTAATGATATTGATATCCTATGCATTACAAAATCATCAGTCTTAATCATGATTCTGTTTGTCAGAGAGATACCATTATGTTGTTATTATGAAATCATGTTAACCATTACAAATTTTTAGTTTTTATATTCATCCTTCATATCAAATGTTAACCTTGTCTTGATAGCTGACCGATTAGGTATCAATAATCTCTTAATGAGAAATGATATTTATAAACACATTTAGTTGTCTTGAATCTACTATATCGTTTGATGAAACAAAAACAATTCTGATCAGGCTAGACTTAATATGTCATTGACAAAATAAGATTTACTTACATTCATATATGTTTTAAAATGTTCAATCAATTTCACTCAACCCTTGCTCGCCTTCAATAAATAGAAACCAGGTGCGAAGCTAAAATTTAAATGAAATCAAGCCATTTTGATTCATTTAATGAAAGCTCGCATGACATATATAAATACACATGTATCGGTAGAACAAAATAACTATAGCGTCGTGGTAAATGATAGATTGAAACCTTACTTACAAATACAATAAAAAATATTACAACATACCTTCGGAATATAAGTTAAAAAGTAACTTAAATTTATCAAGAAGTACGCAGAAAAGATGCAATGGTCCCTGTGGTGTAGTGGTTAGCATACTGAACCGGCAATCAAAAGAATGATTGGTTCGAGTCCCTGTTGTGAATTTTCGTGTTTTTCTTTGATATATTATAACTAACATTTGACAGACCTGTTTCAGAAACATTTTTCAATGTTCTGTGCTACCGTACATGGCCATATAGTACAACAGAAATGGCATCATCATCGGTAAATCCTGACTCAAGTTCGAGACTGTGTACAAACAAGGATATTGAAAAAACAACAGACGAGGACAACAACCTTTTACTTAGTATGTATTAAGATAAAACAAAATAACAGAAACGTGAGACTAATAGGTCAATTTATTAATTGTAGCACATTTTTTTCTATAAAAAAATATTATCTTAATTTTAAAATATGTTTTCAAAGAATTCTTTCCTTGTTGTTCTTTATTTTCATAATTTCTGTAATAAATAAAACCTACAAATATATTTCATGAACAAGGTACAATAAGTGTCTGATAATTTTGTTTTACAAAAACAAAACAAAATAAGCTTGAACAATTTGTTATTGCATTGCTTTTGTTTTTGAATTATGGTTTTTAATGAATCGGCTCATTCTTTCACTGTAGCCCTGATTGTGTTACCGGTACTTGGTGGCAGTGTCATTGTCATCTTGATAATCATTTTCGTGATTTGTATCAGATTCGTTTTATTCATTTTTTCTGTGTGTCTTTTTGTTATTGCATTGTAGCCTTGATTGTGTTACCGGTACTTGGCGGCAGTGTCATTGTCATCCATCTCGACAGTCATTTTCGTTATATGTATGAAAAGGTCTGTTTTATTTTTTTTTCTGTGTGCCTTTTTGTTCTGCGATAAATGACTGAGATAATAAACTATTTGAAACACATCGTGCGATTTTTGAAATAATGTTCAAAACGACATGTGCGTCAAGTATTGATTAGTAGCAACAGTAGCTTATTCAAGCGATTAACAGTATTGCACATTGTACTGTAATTGTTTACTAACTATTTGTAGTTACATTAATTTTGCAAACTTGTTAATTATACAGGTATTGTATAAATGTACTATGAGTAGTAACAGTTTCAAATGCGTTTCTGATTAGGATGTTATTTTCAAAAGTACATGGTAATAACTATTATACATGCGTTGTTAATAATAAAGTTACATCTCATCCATAACATTACAAATGCATTAATTTTATCATTATTTCCTTTAAGAACAATATTTGTAATGATGGATTCAGTGTCTGGTATATTTCAGGCGTCGGGCGATTGAAGAACAAAGACGAAGAAATCAATCAAATAAAGTCTCAATGTCGGACTTAGAACCAAACACAGAGCAACGTGAATGTGATACTAACATTTACGAAATACCTGACCAAAATGTTTATGAAGGTCTCGACAGGCAAGGAAATGATTTACCGGGTGATACGTACCAATATCTTTATACAGAAACAATTCAGATTGCAATAGGTAAATACATTGTACACACAATTCAAATAGCAATGAAAAAATGCAAATGTCGAATGTCATCAAAAGCATGTAAGTAATTATCTACGTTATAAACTTTGAATAAAGAAAAAAAATACATAATCGATGCATACAATGAAGATTTATGAGTGTCTTCAAAGCTTGGAATATTAAGTGTTATATATATTTTCTGTCCCTTAAGTGGCGATGGCGTGCTTTGGCTCTGTCAAATGGCAAAAGATATTTTCTTCTTTAAATTTAGCTAGAAAATACTTTATCTGCAACGGATAAAATTATGAATTAAAAATTGAATATTACTTTGATAAAATGTTTTGAAATGGTTAATAGGTAACAAATGTAAAAGGTAACAATGGTGCCTTTTCTACGTTTAAACAATTAATCTCTTTTGCACCACCATTGTTTTTTGACTGAAGTATGTGTCTGTAATATAAATGTATATCGCACATTTTACGTACGTTCAATACGACACGAATGTGGTTGTTTATTACAATTCATTTTACTTCTTTTTAGCCAATATCTAAATCTTAGTAACCAACAGTCGGACACAAAAACTTTGGAAAACGAGTACATGTATACAAATACGTCTGGAAAAGGTAGTTTTGGAGACGGCATACACAATAAGAATTCGTCATATGAATATGAAAGTTATAAAACTAACGCTAAAGATCAGATGTACGATCACCACGAACAGACGATTGAAACTTTTCTAGACTAACGTTGCCAGACACGAGTTTGTCTTTTCATATGACGTTAAAGGCATTAGCTTGAGCTAAGAATTGGAATTACACGTGACTTAAATGAATGATAGAACTTTCAAAGCTTTGAGCTCAGATAAATATGTTTTAGAATTAATAGATGTAGTTTAAGTGTATTTAGAGTTTCTTTAGATATGTTCACCGCATCTGTAATAATATGATAAATTCTATTTCATATTTTATGTCATATTTAGCCCAAGAGATGTTGTACATGATGTATATATGTTTTATTATCTAAATGTGTCTTTGAAATAAAATCAGAGGAAGAGACGATATTTTTTTCTATCTTTTCTCCATATCTATTGAAAATTGAAATTTTAAACAAAACAACAATGTATAGAATGTAATGTAAAGTAGTTTATATTTGTTAAAAGGGCATATACTCTTACTTACTTAA
This sequence comes from Ruditapes philippinarum, assembly GCF_026571515.1. Classification (NCBI taxonomy): domain Eukaryota; kingdom Metazoa; phylum Mollusca; class Bivalvia; order Venerida; family Veneridae; genus Ruditapes; species Ruditapes philippinarum. The sequence continues at coordinate 64,825 of NW_026863367.1, read as the reverse complement.
GTTTTTTGTTTGTTATTTCTCAATTGTTGGGTTGAATTTGCTGTAAGCGCTTTTCAATTTTAATTACCTAAATTAAACTTCTGACATCGGTAAGATGTCAGACAAAATCTCAGCAACGCAACTCAGCATAAAACATACAAACAATAATTAACGAACACGATACATGTCACTGAAATGTTAAATTATTTACACATTCAGTATTGCAGTTACTCGAGGTAAATGTAATAATAGAAGTACAATGTAATAATAGAAGTACACATTACATGAAAATGTAGGATATTGTTATATACGAAAATTGCTCAACCATATAACTATTTAAACCATCAACTTAAACGATGAGTCAGTGTGTTTTATGTATGTCGTATTGGAAACAATTTTATGTGAAGCATTTTGAAATGGTTAACTAGTTGTTTAAAAAACAGTTATATTATTTGTTGAAACAAGGATACAAATGATGATTTTATTCTTCTTCTTCTTTATCATATGTGTTATACATGGTAAGTAAACTCATGTTATTTATGTCATAGGCGAATTAAACGATAGAAATGGGTAATTTATAAAGCTTTGTAATGTTTACTACGAAATACCCCTTGATCTATTTTGGGAAATCTTTTTACATCATTGCATCATACTGACTTGTTTACTAATAATACTAAAATGAAATTGCATTTAAGTAACTGATATTGAATAATATTAGGGTAATACTCACTATGTGAAAAGCTAAACGTCGTATGTAAGAAGGAACTATTATTATACGTAGATATGTATTTCAGATTCAAACAGTCAATCAATGCTTTGTGGCAATGAATATAAACCAGGTACGTTCAGATAAATACCCATTCATATACTCATAAAGATATATACAATATATATATATACATAAGCTGATATTTACTTTTCTTTAAAAATAATGAGCTACCATGTACTATCTCTTAAATCTCGAAATATATCGAGTTTGTTTCAGGTTTTGTCAGCAGTACGTTACTAAAAAACGCGTACATGTATGCTAAGATAGACAGGACTAGATATGGAGATAATGCATCCGTTTACGCTTGCTTTAGAATACTTTAAACATGTACGCACTTATAATGCATCAATAACGACAGATATAAAACAAGATAACAACTTGAGATAATGTGCTTTTTTCTCTTAAAAAGTCCGTCAAAACATATAAATGTAACGCGAATATTGGATATCGACAACTAATTTAGCTATTGCTAGTAGAGAGATAATATATTAAATAATAAGTGTGCATGTGTAATCAATAAAGATCATTGTCTCCTAACACGTTCCTTAAATGCACCAACAAGAATTCCAGCGTACAGTGTTATGCCTTTTGTCGTCCTCCAGTCCCTTAGCAATGTTATGTCTTTTCGGTATTTTTTGATGAAAGGAAACGGCATTTACTTTGCAGAAATGGTAACCATAATGCGGCAATATTAAAATACACGTTTGGATTCCTTGGATAAAGATCAAAGTTACACGTCAAAGATAATGTTCGCTCAATATCTTTTGAACTTTTGCCAAAAACATGTTAATCATAATGAGACAATGCCATTCAAAAGGATTTTTAAGTATATATCGAAGTGAAATTGCAATGTCCTGTGTTATCACTTATATAAAAGGGATATCCAGTCTCTACTCAGATAACAATTCGATCAATAACACAGTCATAAGGCCAGCAGATCATGTCGAACAGTATTGGTTGTTGTTGTTGTTGTTGTTGTTGTTGTTGTTGATATTATAATCGATGTTTTTTTTAATATGCATATACTTGGAGAATGAAACGATAAGTTTTCTTCCTTTTCTTGAAGAAAACACCAAGGGTGAACTTTTTCAAAATTAAAATTTGCAAAATAAATACACCATTGATATTCTATAAGGAATACATATACTGCCGGATGAATTTACTTTCAAAATATCATATTAATTATAATATTTTGAGGCGTTTCTTGTTTTGTTACATTTAGCTGTAGAAATATGCACAATCAACACCTTGACGGGACACAAACTTGCCTACATAACAACAACAGGAGTTCCAATATTTCAACAGACACTTTGTGAGTGTTCGATAACTTCAAACACTTCAGACGTCGATATTTCATTCTCTTTTGTTGATGGTATGGTTCCTCAAAGCTTAAACTTTAGAGTCAACGACAATGAAATAAAGTCAGGACAGAAACATACATTCACACCAGAGGATGGAATTCTAACGCTTTCTGTCCTCACAAATGATAATTACACATATGAAGGAGCTTGCTTGATGATTTCGTCAGGTATGAAGATAACGTCAGGTAACTTCTACATATCATTTCAACTATGTGTCAGTTGTGTAAAATTCGTATCATGTGCCTGGTTTATGAACAATTATCTGATGATATTGAAATCAATAATTAATCTTAAGGATAGTCTGTTTGCCTGGTAGATAAACATTGTGTCAGTTATATCTGTTATTATGTTCAGCATTCCATATTACTATTCCAGTGATTTTATTAATCTCCGTTTTGAATGTTAGCCTAGTCTTAATATCAATAACGTACATACAGATGGAGTATTATAATGTAAAGAAAATAAGTTGTTTTGAATTTTCTTACACGTTTAATATTGTATCTGAATAAAACAAAATACTTCTGACTCAATTAGTCACTGATGACAAGATTTGATTAGCTTACATTTATATTTTGCAAAGTGTTGCAACAAGCACATTCACTCACGCATGTTTACTGACATAAATTCGTGTTTCCTTCTTGCCTCGCATAAGTAGAAACTAGACAGGAAACTTAAATCTAAATGAAATCAAGTCAATTCAAATCAATCACTCGTAAATAATATCTGCGGTCTATTAATATTCGTGGTGAATATCTATTCGACTGTATTAAATTGTTATATCATTACAATTTCAAAGTGTTGGTTCGCTTTATAACACCATTGACAAACAGAAATCATATGAAAATAATTTCTGTGTGATCTGTACACTTTTCATTTGCTTAAATTTTGTTCTCTTCAATATACATGTACATTCGATTCTCATCAATGATAATTTATTTTTTTCAGTATCATAGGTCTTTACTATGTCATCTACTTTCCTCGGTAACAAGAGTTATTAGGACGTTTATTTTTTACCATGATGCTATATTTCTTACAGACTACCAATATCTAAAACTATATTTTTAGATACTACTTTCAACGTTGCATGCGATCGTACAAATTCAAGTGTTAAAACGGACGAAAATATCCGGAATACAACTGGAAAAGAGGAAGATAATATTATTAGTACGTATTCAATGATATGAGGAATTATCTATTGAGAAAATAAGCATTCAAAGTGTTGTGTTGTATTTGCTTTTTCTTTTTTCAATTATGAGTAAAATAAACAACTATATTGCTTAAGGTACATTTATACAACTATATATGTTGATGCAAATTTCTCTGCGATTGCGTAATAGCAAAGGCACATTTGAGCTATAATACAATGTTTCGAATATATTCTCCTCTTACGTTATGAATGAAACTTTAAAATTTCAATATAAAAAATGAAGTTTCCACTGTATTAACACAATATATATTCAACAGTATCATTTTAGCAATGTTTTATATTTCAGTACCAGTTGTTGCTGCATCTATTTCTGCTTTCGTCTGCTTGGCAGTTGTAATTCTTATCGTAATAATATGTAGAAGGTTAGTTCGATAATTTTCATAGGATTTTAATTTTGTTTTGTTATATTTATGTATATATCTACAAAGATTTATCTGGTGCCCGACTAACGATATGAAATAAACCTTTTCCAATATTTGTAAACGGAAAATGTTCATAAAACATCAGGGTTATAAAATCGTTATACTCGTATAGATTATTAAGTTTTACTAAGTGCTTGTTTCTTCTATCATGTTATTTGAATTTATCACATTTAAGAATAAATTAACAGCAATTTAAAAAATGAAAGTTTCAAAGGACAAACCCCGTATAAAATAATGATATTCACTCCTGCAATGAATGTGCAAATCGATTCAAAATAGTCAAAAATTTAAACTTAAAGAAACGCACCAAACGACAAAATTGATCATGTTGCAAGCTCCGTTTGATATAGCCTGTTTATGGACAGAAGTTGTAAATACAACCTACCGTTCACGCCCCTAGCACTGACTTAAGCAGTAATCTTTAAAAAAAATGAAAATTTGAGTTTAGAAACATTCGCAATGTATTCATTTGGCGGTTATCATTGAACCATCATTGTAACATGTTCATGACATTCCATGAATGCCAAATTGTGTGCCCTGAACGAAAAAACAGTGGGTGGAACCAGATAAGATTGATTCTTTAGAGTAGATCAGCAGTTATGAAAGCTGTTTGTGATGTAGTTTTCATTTTATTTTATCTGTTGAAAAAAATCTGTTTGTAAAATACTTGAGTGCGTGAAAATGGTGTTAAAATTCTTATGATAAAGTTGTTCCTCCAAACTTTAAAAATTTATCTTTTACAGAAGATCTACTAAAAGAAATAAACAGCCAAAAATAGCAAACCAAGGTGTCACAAAGAAAACTAATGACGATGGAGATGACGATTATTACATGACAGAAAATCCAATGTACCAAACAGCAGATACCAAAACGAATATAGATGATTCAAATAATGAGTATCATTATGCAGAATCTGCTAAACATAACAAGCATATAAATACTGGCGATTTAAAACGCTATTCTGATTCAAAAGTGGTCATCGACAAAGGAAACCACCACGATTATACAACCTGCTCGTCATCTGCCCAGAAAAGAAATCCGGCTGTAAAAGCCAAAACAGTGGTCGATACTCAAAAAAATGATAATTCAGCAGTCAATGAAAACACGTATGATACAACTAATGCAGCTTCTGTTCAACCATTCCAAGGATTTAATGAATATCATCAGTTAGGTAACGCAGGACCAATGAAATTAGCGGTTGTTGATGTATACAATACAATTGGTAATGCAAGCAAGTTTCCTGGTCAAGAAGACGAGGAAGGCGTTTCCCATTATCATGTTACGAATACACGATAACGGTGACCTGTTTTGTTACAGTCTGACATATTTGTTTTTAATTTATTTGTATATTTAGTAAAGTTTATTAAGAGCTCTGTCTCTTATCTGATATGTATTTGCAAGTCATTGACCATTTATATATTGCGTTATCATCAGTTTCGATTCGTAAAAATGAAGAAACACAAATTAATATAATGAAGTGATTGTCTACATTCCCACTTTTATGTTTACTGAATTTTAAAACATATATCTAGATATTAAAAACGCAAATTATACCCTTTATCTACATGAAACTTGAAAAATTCGATTACACGCTTATCTCTACGTATGTTCAATGGCGTTTTACAATATCTAAAAGGCATTAATATTAGTAAATAAAATTACTCACTATTATACATTAACATCATGTAATGAAAGGTATAAAAAAAGTGTTCGTGACTCTCATTAAGTCAAAATCGCTTTACTCGAAATTCCGCGTAAGTCGAAGTATTTATAAGTCCCGTCAAATTTCCTTCTTTATCTTTGTATTTTCACTCCGCTTAGGTCAAATTTTGACTTACCGAGACTCCTGTTTAGTCGAAAAGAAAATTTGGTCCCGTCAATTAAAGTCCAACATATTTACATCTCAATTAGTCGAATTGTGAAAACAGCCGACTGATCAAGGTCGGCAACATCAAGGTGAGATGTTGTCTCTTGTGATTCACACGTTCCAATAAAATTTTAATTGCCGGTCATCATGTATTATTAACACGACATAAAAGTGGCTTTAATCGGTTTCAGGACTTAATTGGTTTTCACAGTTAGATAACAAAATTAAGACTCGTGCCAGTCTGACAGGTGTTAGTACAAACACAGCCTAGGTATTGATGTGTGTTATCAACGTCAATGACATTTGTATAATTAATGTTCCGTCATATTGCATACATTAATATGTACTTCCGGTTCACGATAGTTGCTACTTTTGTTTTTCGTTCGATGATCAATTCACTTCAAATATTAGATAAATTGTTGTTGAAATAAAAGTTTTATTGTGCTTTTATTGTAATGATATGTCATGAGTGTTTATTATAAACATGTGCTTTACTGATGAATACTGACAAACTTTCATTTATGTCATTGCTACGAATGTTTGTGTTTATGTTTCACTATTAATATACATGTATTGAATTATATATTTTTGTTCATAATTTGTAGTTGAAAGTGATTTACCGTCATTTCAACAGTTAAATATTGTAGCATTGTCGCTATCAACAATAATAAACCTACTTCTTTGTACATTCAATCAGGCACATGTATATACATGTACAAATGTACGAATGTCAACGTAATGGCGGCAGATCCACCTTACTCGAATTCCGTTTCTCTCGAAGTAAAATGCCCAGTCCCTTGGATTTCGAGTTACCGAGAGTCAACCGTTCAGTAATTATATACAAAATTTCCTATCCACAGTTCAAAACACTACAGTTTATAGATCACAGTATATATCTGACAATAAAAAAGGAAAAGAAGTACTTAAAGACGTACGTTTTCAATGTTTCTTGAACATTTGTACATTTGTCGTTATATATTTCCGTCTGAAAACTAGAGTTATGTGAAATAACAAATCCGCATTGGTCGGCCCGTACGACATTGCATGCTCGCTTTAATTGAGCCTGTATAAAGACGTCAGTGGTTAAAACAAGCAATTCCGCCCACTGACACTAGCACTAGCAGTAATAAATAGTAGAAAATGATATGTTTTAATTTGTATCAAAATCCGCAGATGTATTCCTAAGATAGTGATCATAAAACATTAACGTGTCATTCAATGTCAATAGCATAATTAATATCAAAAAATGTAAAAAAATGAAAAATTTAACTTTCTTAGGTAACCTTTTCTGTTATCATAAATGTACGATGTAGAATTAAATGACGGTATTACAGTAAGTTTTAAACATCATTTTTTTTATTGTAAAAACCACTGACAACATCGACGTATCGGATTTCAGTGCACTCACTGTCAGTAGCGTCACCAAACTATTCAAAGTCAACTATGCTGTTTTCGCCAGTTTGCTGGAACACCAAATGTTGCGTTAAGTTATTTGGTAAGTCTGGATTATCATCATATGCTTCCATTCTTTGTTCATTATTCGGTGCACGCTTTTGTACCAGCGAATATAGAGGGGACTCATTCTTGACCATTATGGGTTCAGTCACGTTATACAAAGGATTCTCTGTCATATAATAACCATTATCATCTTCGTCGTTTCTTGCAGATGTTTCGTTCTCTTCCTGTGATAGTTTTGGTGTCCTCACATTTTTCTTCTGTTTCTTGGCTCCCCTGCATATAATTAATGATAAATCCAAATTACTAGTCGACATAACAATTGAAATTGCAACTCTTTTTTAAAGATCTACTATGCACATTTATCCTGTAAGATACGTTTATTACAGATACTAGTTGGTTTCCTGACATTTTTTTACTGAATTTGTCTATTTTGAATAAAAGATTGCACTAACAATATTTAGGAAGCTGATTTCCCTATTACTGGTCCAGTAAATTAAGTACTTTATTTTTTCTTTTACATGTCATTTATTATTATAATACTATACATGTATTTATTCGGTTTAAATATATTTATTTAAGCCCGATTGCGAAACAAGTTCTTGTAACTTATATTTATCACGTTTGAGTCCGCTTCCTGGATCCAACCAGTACTACTGTCATATGAAGAAACATGGTCGTGATCCGAATAGGGCTCGAACCAAAGATCTCTCGGTTGAGAGGCAAACACTTGTCATATTGAGTTTATCTGGAGTGTGTATAGATTAACACAAAATGTATAATCTCTTGTGTTTTCATAATATGTTAATTCTACCTTAAAAAGAGATTGTATAGCATGTTTCAGTATTTTCAAATATCAAATTAAGCATCATACATCTTTAAATAAAGACATTTTTATTCCTGATTAAATTTTAAAAGATTTTTTCTGGCCCTTTGGGATCATTGATGGTAACACTATTAAGTGTTGAGATTTCAGTACCGCTCAAGTCGGTGCTAGAGAGTGAGGGGTGTTGCACTGTTCATTATCCCTCATGTACAGTCTCAGTCAAACCGTGTCTGCAATTTTCATGTAATTTTGTTGTGATTAATGCTTCAGAGGGATCACTTTGTTTCCAGATTTGTTTAACTAAAATGCATGACATAGAAAGGGTATTTTCTGAATAAAATAACATCCTAATTCATCTTATTTGATGTAAAAATAAAATTAAATGTTTTTCTTTCTTTGTCATATTGTTTTGCATTCTTTTGAACAAGTGTGCATTCTTTGTGCACCACTAAAACTTTAAAACACAGCTATCAGTATATATCAAAACAGGAACAGCATACTCTTGAAATAAACACAATCAACCTTTTGTAGCAAATTATAAGAATTGCAACAAGTTCCACAATAACACAAACAATTCCGCCAGTAGCGATACCTGAAATACATTGAAATATAAGTTACATCAACGAGTAAGATTATGTAATGAATCTGTTGAAAAGGTTTCACTGATTTAAAATGTAATGAAAGACATTTATTATTATAACAGCCTGGATATATCAACACATGGACTTAAAAACATCTAACTTTAAAAAAAGTCGAGTTGAGAATGCGTACTATCAAAAATTGAAACGAAATGTCAGAAATAAATTTAGGTATAATCATATATCCTAAACAGTTTTTCAGTTTTTAAACATATCATCCTACGTCAGGAATTTACATAGTATTTTTATATGAAAGACAATCAGTCATTCTAGTGAACTTGTGAATCTATATATTTTCAAAATCTGAATTCAGACCATAATTGATAATCTATTTAGGTTTCATATTTATCATAACAAAATTAGAGAGATATTGGTGATTTAGATAGAAATTTTATAAACGCCCCTCGCATCATACCAATAGTACAAATATCTACATCACTGCTATTTTCTAATGTTGAATTTGTACTTGTCTTAAGTTCACTAATCGTAATCTCTGGAACCGTGGATTGTGTAACAGCCCATTGTGACTCTTCACAGAATATATTGAATTTTGATTCATCATCTGAATTTAAAACCCCTTCTGAAGGAAATTCAAGCAGAAAAACTTTTCATTTGTATTATCATTAATGAGAAAGAAAAGAATATTTTTTATTTGAATTTATTTGGCAATCTGCTTTAAACTTAGTAAACAAGTGATTTGTCGTAATGAACATGTACTTGTTTAATTGTGCAGGACATTTAGGAAATTATTAGTTTTATTTCACCTGTAGTATGATCAGCTCAGAATAATGTCATGAATGTCAAAACCTTTTAATGTTGTTGTTTTTTATTTTGTTTTTATTTTTTATTTTTATTTTTTTTGATTCGACGCGACAGCGCTGAAACAGTTTACCTGTGGAAATAATAAGGCAAACATCCTTTGTGTTGAAATCAGATGTTGTTTCCAAAACCAGCTCATTTTCTTTAGTAAGGGTTGAGTTAGCACGTTCTTCTGTTTTGTTTAAGATGATGTCTTGAAATTTGAAATAAACGTTTTTACTTTCCCGCGAAATCTTCCGGTAAAACAGTGAAACGCTGCTATTCAATAATGCTGGTGTTACATTGCATTTACATTTATTTCTCTGACGTGGCGGTACATAGGCAGTTTCTATGAAAACTTTTGTAACCATAGTTACTTCCGAGTGTTTGCAGATACGAACAGCTGAAATAATATGCATTGTATAATGAGACACACGATTAAAAGAAGTGGAAAATATGCAAAAGTAAAAAGATAAAGAAAAGAAACAACGACTTATGTGTGTTCATGCTTCAAGTATAATTTGTTCAAATTTGGAACAAACATTAATTCTAAAATAAATCTCTAAGCTCTAGTACATTTGATTATTCCCTCATCCTTAGTACGATTGTAATTTTATAACTTATAATGATGAAGATGTTAAAATGTATTTTATGTCATAACAAGATTAGAATTATGTATATAAAAATCAAATCGCATTACGTGTTCCCCTTCGTGTATTTCATTGATTTATATAGAAAAAAGTCAGCAGATCTGTCTTGTAATTTTACACGTCAGTATATTTATCTTTAAATTAGTAAATATTTAATATGGGGGCATAGAAGAAAATTTGATTTTTGTTGAATACATTACCTGGAGTTCTTCCACCACATTGACTCACGTCACCATTTGTTTCTGTTTTATAGATAATATAACCATATATCATGAACGAACAGTTGTCACGTTATTTAAAGCTATGGACATTAATCTTTATCACCAAAATTGAGAAAGTTTACTATTCTACGTGAATTCCAAAATAGGAAAATGATTGTTCTTATGACCAACGTACAAACTTCATATGACACTGTAAATTTACTTTCCAGTGAATAAACTTGTTTTCAGTTTTGAACTAATACAGAATGGGGAAAAAGAGGTAAGTGGATGCTATCTTAAAAAATAAGGAAGTCATGCATAAGGGTTTATCAAGGAGGATAAAATGTTAGATATATACTTTTACCAGATGGTCAGCTCATAGATGAATGCATCACGAATAAGGAAATTAAAATATGAACATGCTTTATATTATTGCACCCTCGTATGTTTTCATTAAAATATTGTAGAAAATAAAATGATCAACATTTATTCTGATAATAGGATATTTTTTACGAATCAAATAAAAATTAATATAATGTTTAGTTTATTTTTCTATTGTTTTTTAGTTAGTTAGTTATTTAGTTAGTTAGTTGGTTCGTTTGTTTGTTTGTTTGCTTGTTTGTTTGTTACGTTTTAAAAAGACTTGCCAAGCTTCCGTTTTTTTATCTGTTCCATTAAAGGGATATCAAGATACAGGTTAATCACTTTCTTTCGATTTCAGCAGAATAAGGGTTAGCTCGTTTTTGGAACACTATATATCAATTACATTTTAATCAAATGAACGGAACTGCCTACTGATATCATACACGCCATTACCAACATGCCCGAATATACAATTCCTCGACAGAAAGCTTCAAGCAGACACCTTATCTACTACAAAAAAAAACATGACAGGACAGTTTTAGTACCTAGTAAATATATATCTTTACCTTATAACTGAAAGTCAGCAAAATTGACTGCAAAATTTATTAGGAGATGATTTAAAAAATAAGTAAACGGGGGACAAAAACTCTTAGTTTGAACCACATGACTATTTTTAAACTTACCTTACTTAAAGAAATGAAAATGCAAAATTTTCTTTTAGAACTGTATGAAATAAGAAAGCATTTATCACTGTGCACACACAGAAAAAATGAATAATTACAATTATCGGAATAGTTCTGAAAATGAAAAACAACGATGAATCGCTATTGCAGTCAGAGCGATTCTGCCTGTTTATGTCATCAAATCTTCACACGTTAAAGCTTGGCGTTATAAACTGATGTCACCAACGTGGCTATTAATAAAACACTTGTGACAAGAAATAAAATAATTGAGAGAGATAACAGGCTAAATACTTTACATTGGCAAAAGTGCCAAATGAATCCGAACATTACTGTAAGAATTGTAAGAAAATTGCATTATTTTAGACAGAAAACGGTAATAAAAGTGGAGGAAATAAAAATGCCTAAAATAATTAGGGGTGTAGTAGACAACCTTATACACTTGTAACAAATACTACAGATAGATTCACTGCCGTTAAAAACATTCAAGGATCAAGTTCTATCTTATCAAATTACGAGCTACAATTGATAATTTTGAGAAAGGTGCGGTAATAAAAAAAATTACAATACTTCAATAATAGAAATATCTGATAAAATAAACGTACATACCTTGACAAAGGTAAACCACTATTTGAAACAAATACACCAACGTTTTTGTCACTTGCATGTTTATCCGTTTCTGTTTTACAATATCACACATCTACTGCTAAGTGCATTAACATTAACAATTTCAAACTTGAACAGTGTGATAATGTAATAACTATTTTATCCAATCATGTAAACAATTCATGTTAATTGCGTAAAAGTTCAAAAGATGAAACAAAACTTCCTGGTAAGCAGGGTAAAGTATATCATAGGAGACATACAGAAGAAAAAAACAAGCATCATTAGTCATATTATTCTTGTTAGTATGAAAAATATTCATATAACTTTATTAAGATTATTTAATTTAACATTAAGGTTGTCATTAAGAAAAAAAGAACAGCATTATGGATTACAATGCTGTTCTTTTTTTCTTAATGACAACCTTAATGTTAGCAAAGACTCCATATCAGATTGTACCTATATAAACAAATATTATATTAAACAGTTTATACTGTGATCTACTCAATGACAAAAATGGAGCATACGTTAATTCATTGAGTAGAACAAGTATGAGGCAGCTTTTTTCTCTTTAAAAAGCAGTACTCATCACATTGTAAGTAACCAAGCAATTTATTAATAGCCATTTCAGGGTACAAATTTTCTATCTCTCTATATTCTTTTTGTATAGGTCTATAGAGAGTCTAGAATAACAATATAATTACTGAATATCATTGTTATTCTTATAAGATCATGTTCCAACTATATCAGTACTATCCCCCTTCTTGTTTTTAAATAATTAAACAGCGGTGTCGTAGTTGGTCTCCAACAGACACCGTTGTTACTATTTTTAGCATTATATGGGAGACAGTGCAGAAATGTCAATACAGAGACCACGTGGTTTAGATCACAAAATTCTTCAAGCTAAGCTCCAAAATCGGATAGTAAATGCGCCAATGAAATCTGTTTACTATCAACCAATCATTTCTTATCACTTCTTTTTAATTAGCCTTACAAATCACACCATTTTTCGGCCAATCAAAATTTACTTACTAAACGTGGTTCGGCGCTATCTGTCAAAATCGTTTCTGCATTGTTCTCCCTACAATAAGGATTTGTATTAAATGATGGCCAAATTGTAAAAAACTATGTTCTCAGGCGGGTTGCTAAGGTTTATACTTATAAACCTTCTCATGTGTTAAATAAAGTTTTAAAAAAAAACTAAGATCTACAAATCTAACTGTGTTGGTCTGTTATAGAAGGCGTACGCGTATAAGCGTCTTCCCCCCCCCCCTTTTAATATTTGTTTTAACACTATAAATATGTTTTGCAATAAATGAAGCTGTCATTAAACATAATTATTAGGGGTTTTTTTTGTTCCCTATATAAAAGACGTCCGCGTATAAGCGTCTTCCCCCCTTTTTAATTTAAGTTTAAATTTTAAATACAGCTTTTTAATCTTAGTGTGGGATATAATCCCACCGTTTTCCGGCCCCATCCAATGCAATTATTTTGCATTGTTGGGACAGGAAATATTGTACTCACTAGTCACATATGCAGATATTAACTAAATAAAGTGTTTTCCCTATAATAAATGAAGCATATGCTCGCCCATATGGTTTTAAACCGGTGGCGAGGGTAAATAAACTCAACACACACACAAAAGATTATTTTTCTATTGATGACAAAGTCGGACGTTATCATAAACGCTAGAATATTAATGCGGATTAAAGAGAAACTTAATGGAAAGCATGAGTATTTTTAGAAGCTTAGCACGCCTTCTTATACCATCACTAACAGGGACATAATATTATGACTTCCTTGTCATAGAATTTTAGTTTAATAAGGGATGTAGGTCACGTGAAATATATCCTATTTCAAATATGAAAGGCAAAAGTTGTCAATATATGATCTTTATTAACAAATGGGTACTTTTTTATGTTCTAATGAAATAAAATATTTCTTATTAAGCCGATATTAACTATTTCTTAACATTTGTCATTATTGAAAAGAATGGCGTCATTTTTCAATTGGACTGGATTTTTCATAGAGCGTTATTTTTCAACAACAGTTAGTATTTGTTGTGATATGTATAACTTTTGCAACAGAATAATGATCGGCATGTGTTTTGTAAAAAAAATGTTCAGGTTTGACTATGATTTAAAATTCACATGAACAGTCTATAAGACAACTGTGGTATCACCATTTATGAGAGCTGCCAGCCAGCATAGCTCAATCGGTTAGAGCGCGAAACTTGTAATCTCGACATTGTGGGTTCGATTCCCGGGCTGGCCAACAAAAATTACTAATCGGATACTTTCGGTGAGACTTTAAATCGAAATGTATGCGTACTTAATTAAACACTTGTCATGCTAAAGAACCAGGAGAAGCTTCTGGAATTTATTTGCACCATCCTCCAAAATATAAAATGACTAATACTCTTACGAAGGACTCGAGTATGAATACACTCAAATAAACACATACATTTATGAGCAGTTTAAAAAAAAGTATCTCTGTATGGGCAAGTAAACGATATGCATATAGAATTACAATGTATTTATTCAATGTCTTTTCAATATTTTCATTCGAAATACTTGATGAAAATACATTGTTTTTACATGCATATCAAAACATAACAGTTTTGAGTCGGCAAAAATATCATCTATTTAGATATTTCTTTCAATGTTTGAGAAAATTACAGTTTGTGCCATCAGTTAATGTTAGATCTCACATTTATATGTCAACCCGGTTATAAAAAAAACTTTGTAATTCCGGAAGAAAAAAAAACAAACTACATGTATTTGTGCATCCGTGAAAAATCCAGATATTATATTTTGTAAGAATTCGAGAACATTATCATTCATAGAAAGTTTTTTTGACATCTCCAGAATGGCTTGGCTTCATACAGTAGCACGGTTCGAGTGGGTACAGACAAACGTGCCCGAAACGATTCCGACATAGACCCTCGCAACATTGATGTGGTCCGGGGATACAAGACTCCCCAGTGTACAGGCACTGCAATGAAAGAATAAAACAATAACCATTGCCCAAGTTCACTTCATCAAAGCTGCAAGAGACAGTAGCATGAACGTTATAAGCGGTATCCTCGTTAAAACTGATCTCATTATAAGTAGAGTAAACAGAATAAGTTTTGATTGAATAATGATAGATAAAAAGACAATTCGAATGTTAGTTGAATTAGAAAAAAAAAACAGATAGAAAAAAAGTTGACTAAATGGACAGAAGTTTATGCCAGTAAAGTGAACATTGTATATTAATTTACTGGTATATTTTATCTATTCATTTTTGTGAATAAAACAAAACAAACTAAATATAAATAGTTAATAAAAAATATATGAACGGATAGTGTAGAAATAAATAAATTAAACATACATACATAAATAAATAAATTATTAATTAATACATAAATAGATAAATAAATAATTGAGATAAAATATCATAAAATCAGTAAAAGTAAAACTCACCGCGTCTTGAATTTGTTTTTGTCGCTCCTGTCTCAGATATCTATATAAGTAATTATTATCGTCCATTGTTTCATAGCCAGAACAGCCCAAAACTAACAGATTAAATAAACATAAGATAATAATTGAATACATTCTGTTATAATTTCACTTTATGCAATGGCACGTGATGCTTTTTATGCTGCCTGTAATAAAATAAGCACGGACTTATCCAAAATCTGTCTATGGACTGGTTTTAATATCAATAATGGGACGGAAAGGTTGTTTATGATCATCGTTTTAATCCAATAAAACACCCCTCTGATGCATGATTACTATAATTAATCAAAAGATACAAATGTAGTTAAAAGTGGATGTCCAGCAGACATGTGACAAAGGGATTCATGAACATCATGTTGTCATATACCATCAAATAATTGACATTGGGAATAAGAACTACACCATTAAGGAATTAACTAACAACAAAAATACTTTTATGAATGAGAGAGGGATAATTTCCTGATTTTTATGGCATTTTGAAGAAACATTTGAACAGTTGTTACAGTTTTCATTCTGTCATCTATTTTACTAAAATAATTTGATGTTTTTATTGTTAAATATATCACCTTTTCACTTGAGCGATTATGTTAGCACAATTTCAATATAATCTTTTATCAATAGTTGTTTTATCTTTATAACTTATTCAAATAAATTTCCTATAACTATGTTGATGCCATCGTTTGGTCTATCCAGCTAGCTTAAGGAACGTTTGCGGTTCTACTCAGCTAGGTGCCCTCTCGTGCCTCAAATAATGCATTGCGGGGCATCTGAGATCCTTTTCCACCAGTAAAGCTGGATAGTCGTCATATGATCTCTACTGTGTTTTACTGAAATAACTGAACGCTTTAACATTTTATAAGCTTATCTGAATTAAACTACGGTTTAGGTCAACGTTTTTATAGCGTGCTACTGATGAAAATCCAGTGGTCCAGATGTTACTAAAGGTACGGTACTTGAACATCTCTTTTGTTGATTTTTGAACCTATTATTTCAGTGTGCTTACAAATTAACTGTTTCAAGATGCCACCCATTTGCTTAAGTTTCGTCTTGTCTTTAAAAACATTTATCTGCCTGTGATTTTTGCCAAATAATGTAGCACAACATAAATCATGCATTTCACAATTTTTTTTAATCTGAAATATGTTACAATAAATGACTTAAAAGTTGTTTAATTTTCAATTTAAAAACAACAATGCAAAGCAAAAAGTATATTAAAATAGAATATGACTTCATTTTACGACAATATTTTAGAGTTGATGCATCTCTTCGTGCATTCACATCTCAAGAAGCACGAGGACGAATCTATAGAGTTCAAGCTCGCAGATGCCCAGCTCCTAGTTATTTCATTTTCGTATTTTCGGCTACTTATACGTGTATTTTGTTCACATTTTTTCATATTTCAAGAGTTTTGCCATTTTGAATCATTATATCATGTATGATTCATAAAAATAGCAGCAATTATTAAAATATCTAATCTTGTTTGCGAAGGAACTTTTACTACTCTGTCAGTCAGCCGTCCCAAACTTTTCAAGGTCATTTATGTTTTTTTCGTCCGTTTGCTCGGACACCAATGGTTGACTTACATCATTTGGTGAGTCTGGTATACAGTCGTATATACCTGGCATAGGATTATCATCATAGTCCTCCATACTTTGCTGTTCATCATTCGGTGCATGTTTGTGCACCAACGCATATTCAGGGATCTCATTCTTATCCATTGTAGGCTCAAACATGTTATACATAGGATTTTCTGTCATATAATAATCATTATCATCTTCGGCGTTTCTTGTTGCTGCTCCATTCTCTTCCTGTGACAGTTTTGGTGTTTTCTTTATTTTCCGCTTTTTGTTGGCTTTCCTGTAAAGATTTAAAAGCATTTTATATGGTAATGTTATCTATTAAATAGAATCGTAGAAATATATAGAGACTGTGCTACAGAAAGCTTGAATATGAATTTCACTTTAAGCGAATTAAATTCAAATTAAAAGCATATGTTTGCATTGTAGAATATTAACGTGATCAACGCAATCATTTAAATGTTTAAGATAAAATTATGTAGTCAACAGTTTACGCGTTACGTGTTTTTATATTCATCTCATGAGATGTAGTATATATTAAATGAGATTGGCCTTTCTATTGTCATGGCATAGTTTTTTATTTATAGTATTAATAATATAATATACTACTTTTGTTGTCTATTATAATTCTTCTGACCTACAATTTAAAATTGAGTATACTATATAGCATAAGAAGGAGATACATGTTGTGTAGTTTGGAAAAAAATCGAAAACCATTAAAAAAATCATATTTTCTCTCTGGAATATTAATTTCCATGTGACCGAATACTATCATAAGATATGAAATACATTTAATCTACAGAAAAAGTTGAAACAAAATCTAGACATTGTGTATCATGTTTGTTCATGTCTTGTATATCGTCTATTTATTTACTTTTAACTTAGTTTCTTTCCAAATCCTCTCGTTATTTTCTCCTGCATAATAAGTGTATTTGATTTTTTAAAAACAGGAACTTTTGATTCAAATACTCCCTGCGGCAAGGAAAATCAAGGTAATGATTACTTGTATTTCTTATGTTTAAAGCTTGTCAAATCATTCCTAAATTTGATTCTTACATAATCATACAGTTTCGCGTGCTTGAATGTACAATATTAACAAATATTTAATAAATTTACTAAAAATATGTCCCACACATTGTTATGTCACACATGGTTAGTGATGGAAACTGTAAATTGGATTATCATGATATATATTACGAATTTCAGTTTTGTTTATTCAAAAACTTTTGGTTAAAAAAATTATAAATATTCTTGACAAAGTTTAAACTGATCGTTAAAACTTTCATGCACGGTAGATACATTTATGTGGTCCGCCTGGTAAGCTCGTGTTGTCCGACACTAAACAGGAACGGATGAAAATTTAAACTTGCTGCAAAATTGTCGAAACGGTGAATATTTGATTACAGACTATCCTATCCTCCAACTGGTATGTGCACTGTCTTTTTTGATAATTAAAAAGTCAAAAATATTTATAACAAGATAACCCAAACATTTGACTAGGGTAAGGACAACGGTTATATACATGTAAGTATATTATACACATGTACGTATATCGCATAAGTACTAACCTTTTTAAAATCACAATATTCAGGACTACCATGACAATAACAATTACACCAACAATGGCACAGCCAATGACAACTCCTGAAAAAAAATATTTTGACATGCTTGAAAGTTATGGTTAAATTCATTGATATTTTTTTGAAATCAACGAACGAAACACAAAATTTAAAAACAGTTTCCGATACAATTTTAAATTTTTAAGTGTGTAGCACTTAATTATAGTCATATATAAACCTGTTCAACATATTACATAATAGCTTTACTACAGATTATTCATTTTCAAGTGGGAACTAGATGAATGCAATGTCATGCATCAATTTACATTGTAGACAAGTTTCTATCAAATCACGTACACCCTTAAAATTTATTCAAAACTTTATTATGTTCTATCTTTTACTGAATTTATCTGCGTTTGTTGGTAAGAGGAATTAATTAGGCCTGATAAGGTTTCTCACCATACCTGGATGAATATCAATGAATGGCAGATCTGTACAGGACACAGAACCCATTCAAAGTTTGTCAAAATCTTACTAGAATAATTCATGTTTTTATACCTACCAACTATGTTAGTGTCCGAATCTGTACCGTCTGATGTTGGATAATCACAAGATATATTGAATGTTCTATCTTCTTCTGTATGATAATATGAAAGATGAAATAAATATTTTGTGTTGTAATATGATACCTTATTTCACGCTTAACAAAAGCTGTCAATAAATCTTAAAGTCAAAAGTTACAACTATAATTGTAATTATTTCAATACATCTAGAAGTAAACATTCATTAAAATTTTGTGCTTAGGATATATTCTATAAGTTTACAACCAGAGTGTTAAATTCGGTAGGCAACTTTCGAGAGAGAAATGCAGGTATGTGGTATAACAAAAGTGCACACATGTGGGATTTATGCAAATTTCGTTTTTCAGGAGAACATGTAGAGGATAACGAAAACACCTTGCAAAAAAATTGTATCGGTCTTTTTCACACAGGAATTAAACTCTAAGTTTAAAATTATTCTATTACAGCAATAAACATAGGCCTACAGTTTTATTAATTCTATAGTGACGTTTTAATTGATGAAAGTCTGCCGCAGAAATGTATTTTGTTATTAAATTTGGAAAGTAAAATAAAATTACGGAGCTAAATTCAGCAGTAGCGTCCTTTGAAATATTGAGACTATAATGATAATTTTCGTGATGAATGTTATTTTAAAAAATATGTTACCTGCTGTTATTAATAGGCAAACCTCTTCACTATCATTAAACACCGGATTCGTTTCCAGTATCAATTCATTTATTTCTGTTAGGACTGTGGTTATATCTGTGCCAAACTCAAAATCGTTGATTTTGAGATTGATATTCTCAGTTGATCGTGTTTGTTTCCGGTATCTAAGGAATATCCTAACATTTGAGGATGTCGGTGATAAAGAGCATGTGCACGTTCGTTTATTCTGACCAGGATAATTTAAAATGTAGACGAAGACCCATGACGTGTTGGATATTCCCGAAAATTGACATATGTTTGCAACTGAAATAAAAATAGTAAAAAACAATATTCCCAGGTAAGGACCCGCATGAAATTACTGTTATCTTCAATTTCCCAGCTTGTACATGTACTATCACATAATGACAAAAAAGATGATAACTACAGGCTTTTTTATAATATGACCTTGGTGAGGAATGTTATCAAACTTGCTGCAATCGAGCAAGAAAGATGGAAAATGAACAAAAAGAAGAATATTTGATAACAAATTTGACCAATGGTAGCACATGCTATAGATATTTAAATCCATTTTTCCAACAAACGTTTTTCATAAAATGTACTGGACGTATCTATGTAATTATATACAATGTACAAAAAGTCACAGAGAAAAATACCAGTTGGAGGATATGATACTCTGTTATCAAATATTCACTTTTCAGCAAGTTTAAATTTTCATCCATCCCTGACTAGTGTTGAAAAACACGAGCTTACCAAGCGGACCACATAAATGTATCTACCGTGCATGAAAGTTAAATAGTTTGACAAGCTTTAAACATAAGAAATACAAGTAACCATTACCTGGTGTTTCCTTGCCGCAGGAACTATCTGAATCAAGATCTCCTGTATATAAAAAATAAATACACTTATTAAGCCTGACAAAAGAACGAGAGGATTTGGAAAGGATATAGTTATAAGTAAATAGGTAAACGTATTATAGACGATATTGAGGACATAAACAAACATGAAACACAATGTCTAGATTTTGTTTCAACTTTTTCTGTACATTATTTTTTTTCCAAATTACACAACTTTTATCTCCTACTTATGTTATACTCAATTTTAAATTGTAGGTCAGACAGGTTAGTAGGTTGTTTATATGAGTGGGGTTTAGGCAGTCCATATATATTAGGATTAAACATCCATATCACGGGACCAACAAAAACGCATTGTGATTAAAGAGTTTTCTTTCTGTCCATATGAGGGTTAAACAACCACATCAGTAGTACGTACTAAGTTCCACCCCCTAATCGGTGTGGGCTCGAATCTAACCAGGGACTTGGATTTTTCATTTTAGGAAGTTATCAGGCTAGCTAACGGAACATCGGTGGTTCTACTCGGGTGCCCGTTCGTGCCAAAAATAATACTTGGAGGGGCACCCGAGGTCTTCCTCCACCAGTTAAGCTGGAAAGTCGCCATATTGTTGCGACATAAAAACACAACCAAAGAAATAAACTGCGATTGAAAAGTGATGTAGGTTTCTGGTAATTATATTTTAATACTAGATATAGAGTATTTAGCATCTGAAAAAAGTAGTGCTGAGTGTGAAATTATTTGCTATAAAGGTAGCAAAATGTAAACAAAGTAGTACATGTATTTTGACATTTGTACATAATAGAAGAAGTTTCTGAGACTCCCGCTTGAGTTTTGAAAGTAAATCTTTTTTTCTGCATTGTTAGTCAACTTAATATTATTTTTTTCTCTGTGCGTTTATGAATAGATCTTTTATCAGACAATTAAAGTTACATTTAATAAATTTCATAAAAAGAAATAGCGACATTGTATTAATAAATTTGGTTTCATATCGACTCCAGATCTTATTTTGGTGTCCAGACAACCAAAATGAGTTTAATGAGTATACAAATGTGCAACCTCATTGTGGTGAATTCGGAAGTACAATTTCTGTTTGCATGAGTAACTCCGCCTTCAGATCATCCGTACATCAATGTTAAATCAACAAACATGATTATAAATAGCAGTCCTAATTTAACGGTATATTTCCGCTTTGTAACGGATGTTTTCATACAAATTTAATCTTTTAATGAGATTATTATTTTTTCTGAACCTAGTGCACCGTGAAGTTTAAACGGTTAAAGCGTATTTGCAAAAGAAAATCATATATTTGCTGTGTTCCGGATAGCAACTATAACACCGTGACGTAGCGCATACACGAGCTGATTACATGTATAGTCTTCATTTGCATGTTAAAATTCGTATACGAACTTTAGTGTTACCGTGGGGTTTTCCATTTAAAATCCTTATTTATGAACAATATTTGAAGAGATTTACAACGATACTGTTAAAAAGGTTAATGAAACTGTAGAATGCTTGGTTTTTAGGCCGACGGCAAAAATATTTTTACAGATTTATTTAATGTAGCTTTAAAGTAAAAGTTATCATTTGAAATAAAGAGTTTATGGTTTAAACTAAGACTTGTTGACGGATTTGTTTGCATTTTAAGCTTAATTACACTAAGCTTTTTAACACAAATCAAACTTTTAAAAATTACACTACTTTGTTTGGACTTTGTCATGTCATATGTGTTTTGCTGACATTTTGATAGTTAGGATTTATTATTCATTGCACCCCGCCTATTTGTGTTTACTACTTTTTTGTCCATGGGCTCGGATTTTATCAATTAATCCCTTCGATTTACAGCTGAAAATAAATTCGGATTCAATAAAACCTTCCGATTATTATATTGGTTCCCTCTTTGGTGATTCGCAGCATGTCATATTAATGAATGAGAACCGGAAAGCAGTTCTGCCGTACATGAATATTTGAAAGCTATAAATAGCTATAAATGTTCTGATTTTTGACACTTTTTTTTGACAATTTGTTATTTCCCTTTTTAGTAGTACATGAAATTATAATTTGTTACATTTTGAATTACATTAAATGATTTACACACAGCATATCATAAAGTATACTATTAGTGATTAAATTTGTCAATATAAAGAAGATTTCAGGCATAAGACTTTAATAATTTTGCTTTTGGTAATTATTCCTAATTTATATTTATGACACTAAATGTTTGATGATAACATGTTGATATATTGGTTGTTTTGAAATAATGATAACTTTAGTATATAAGGTTACATTTCATTGACATCATTGGTAATGCACGGATGTAAATTATCAACACTTTGTGATTGTTGACATGTCCGGGATCTGTACTGACAGTGAAAGCTGCATAAAGTACCCGTACGGGCGGATGGACCCTCATTAAACATAGGCTATAGATAGATATATCGCATCATTGGTAACAACAGAAACATTGATCTGCAGTTTGAACATGAGGTGTATTGTTTTTTTATGAATGGTTTTAAAGCAATTCAGCAAATAATTATATTGATCTCCCAATAAATCAATTAACAATAGCTTTTATATATCACCAATGTCAAGTAGCTTTTATATCTTTGACTCGCTCGAACATGATGTTCGTGAACTTCCTCATACCTGCCTATAATTCAGGTAAGTCTTCTACCAGTATTGAAAGAAACCCTTTTTTTTTAATTTGACATGAAAAAAATGCATGTAATATTTCTATATTATAATATAAGTCCCTTTTGTTACTATTTGTATATTTGTAACTATTATAATAATAAAAAAACAGACTTTGATATTTTTATCATCTCATGTTACTGAAAACAGTAGTGACACAAACAGAACACAGTACAGTCATGTCACATAACATTTACAAAATATGATAAACAAGATCAACAAGGAAAGGCGGCGTTCAATGAACGCAACCTTGTAAGTCTTGTTTGTATTCAATGAAATTACTTTCCTTACCAGGTAGGCATCAGTGAAAGCATTTTTTCCAAATTAAATATCTAGCCCATCTTTTAAATTATGGACAGTTCATAAGATAAGTATAAGTATGCAAAAAATGGTTTACAAAACATTCGGAAAAAATCTACAATAGAACTTAATCTGAATATAACATGACCTGTGTTCGTAGGAATAATTTGGTAAGGTATCTGTAGTGAGCGCATTTTTTGCGCGGAGCTTCTCAATTGCTGCATTGCAGCAACATTTGTACTTGTATGATTATGTATTAGATAAATAGTGATAAAATTTAAGTAAAGTTTAAATTTACTAAATCTTATTCTTTAGGGATTCTTTGTTTCTCTTTATTTTTTCTTATAATAGAAATAGTTTAAGTAAAGGTATATGTAAGTACTCTTAAGTTAGGAACTTGCGAATAAGCTAAGCCACATCCGAGCCACACTCCCACCGTTTGTGTCCAGAAATAACTTTAGGACAGACCTCTAAGAGGAATTCAGCAAAGAAATACTAAAGCCGGCCAGAGCGAAACACTTTCTTTCTTGGTGCACAGCAGTGAAATTCTACATTACAGTACTGACGGAATTTAGAGATTCGAACACAAGTCTTACAGAAATCTGGAAACAAAGCGATCCATCGGAAGCATCAATCACAACAAAATTACAAGGGAATTGCAGACTCGGTCTGATTGAGTCTGTACATGAGGGATAATGAATAAATGCAACATCCCTGACGCCCCCTAACACCGGCTTGAGCGGTACACAATTCTCAACACTTAATAGTGCTGGCATCAATTATCCAGAAGGACCAGAGAAATATAACAACACTTAAGTGAAGTATGGGGCAACATTTTACATCTGCCACACAGCACTTGACACCTGCTGTTGTGAGGTATAAAAATCTGGAACTCTACCATGGACACTTTATCTCAAGCAGACGATAAGGGGGTTGTATTTTTCAATACGTCTGAAGGAGCCGAAGTTAAAAACACACAATACAGTAAAAGTAATGAGACATATCAGAACTTTAAAATAGTTATGTGATGTTAGTTTGTTCCCAATCTTCATACAGATTACCAACCACCTCAAATATAGCAGTAAGCACAGCTGATAAGCAAAGTCAAGATAGAAATTGTGTGCATAATATAACATTTTGGTAATTATGACAATTGTGCTCAAAGATGTGGTGACAGAGTTAAACAAGATTGCATTTGAGAAAAATGCTATGCCACCGCATGGTTCAAATTTCATAGCTGTACATCAAAGGACAAGAAAGTAGGTCACATCATCAAAATCTAGGTCAAAGTTCAATTTTACAACTAAAACTGTGCACATGGTCAAAATTACATTGCTGTACATCAAAGGACAAGAAAGTAGGTCACTGTCCCCTTGGGCAAGGCATAATTTTGACCCAAGGGTTTAATAACAATCTTGATACAGGTCCACCAAACAACATTTCAAGTTAAATATCTAAGCTATAGCTTTCTCCCATTCAGAAAACATTTGTTTCATTTTCTGTTTTTACTCCGTGTACATAATGAGAATCACTGCCCCCGGGCAGGGCCAATTTTTGACATTTGAACAACTTTGGTAGAGGACCTATAGATGATATTATATATCAAACATCAAAGCTCTATGTCTTGAACCTTCAGACAAAATTTTTTTCACTATATGTACATAATGAAAATCAATGACCCCCGGGGCGGAACCAATTTTGACCCCAGGGCTATAATTTGAACAATCTTGCTAGAGGTTCACTTCACAATGTTTCATGCAAAATATCTTAACTCTGTCCTTTGTAAATTCAAAGAAGATGATTTTTTAAGTTTTAACTATAAACATTTAAGATAAACCTATGGCTCCCAGGGGCGGGGCTAATTTTGACACAAGAGGCAAAATTTGAACAACTTTGGTAGAGTACCTTTAGATGATATTATTTAACAAATATTAAAGCTCTAAGCCTTGTACCTTCAGACAATAAGATTTATTTTTTATTTTTGACTATATGTATATAATGTATATATCTGTAATCAATGACCCCCAGGGCGGGGGCAATTTTGGCCCCAGGGCTATAATTTGAATAATCTTGCTAGAGGTTTACAACACAATGTTTCATGCAAAATATCTAACCTCTAGCATTTGTCAATTGCTAGAAGAATTTTTTTTAAAGTTTTTACTATATACATATAAGGAAAACCAATGACCCCTGGGGCGGGGCCGATTTTGACCCCAGGGCTATAATTTGAACAATCTGGGTAGAGGTCTACCAGACAATGCCTTATGCAAAATATCTAAGCTCTAGGCCTTTTGGGTCTTTACAAGAAGGTGTTTTAGGTTTTTACTATATGTACATAGTGAAAATCAATGACCCTAGGGGTGGGGCCAATTTTGACCCCAGGGCTATAATTTGAACAATCTTATTAGAGGTCTACCAGACAATGCCTTATGCAAAATATCTAAGCTCTAGGCCTTTTGGGTCTTTACAAGAAGATTTTTTAAATTTATTCTTATAATTCCTTTTAGTTGTCATGGCAACCAGATTTCTGCATGGAATGAAATTCTTTGAACAACTTTGGAAGCCCTTCATCTAAGGAACAATCCTGCCAAGTTTGGTTGAAATTGGACTAGTGGTTTTTCACAAGAAGATTTTTTAAGTTCACTATATAATCTATATAACACACACACAAACACACACACACACACAAACACACAGGTGAATCGCTATATGCTTATAAACTTTTAAGAAGCGCAACATGTTTCTACAAATACCCAGGTTTCGGGTTGCTAGCCAAGAAGTTTCAATGAACTAGACACACATACAGCATTTTTTTCGGGTAGGCAAGATAATAGGAGACAGCCGCTATAAAGTGAAAAGTACAGAAAGAAAGTCCCAAAAATTATAAAGATGGGTCATTTTACAGGCCGTCACAAAGTCGTTCCGTTTCAGCCGGGCAAAATAGAAACTACAATCATCATGACAGATAATATGACGCATATGGGCAACTTTATGGTTCTAGTGAGGTTTGCAATCGTTCAAATAGAGGACCATATTTCAATCCAGCTGTACAGTACAGAAATAATGACAACCTGCGTATACCATATTTTTGTTGAAAAGAGGATTTGTCAGTATGGATTGCTCGTTTCGAAGCAATTGCTCGTCGTGTAAATGGGATGATGAAGATAAGTTAAACCAACTACTTCAAAGGATTGAAGAAGAGGCGGCACAATTTATGTTTTCATTATGCGGTGTTGAGCTTTCTTTAGGGATTCTTATTTTCTCTATTTTTTCACAACTCCAGCCTCATATTTTGTCCAATTATAGAGAATTGGTGCGTGAAATGAATATCAGATTCATGGTCATCGAAACTAATAAGGAGTTTGCATTAAAATTTAGAAGGTGGTCTCAAAATGTAGGAAAAACAGTGGAAGGTTTTTCGGCTGATCTAAAATGCTGTATGACAAGGCACGTGGATACAGGGATTAACATATAAGAGAAGATTTCTGGATAGATTGAGAGATGCTGAGGCGCGTTTTGAGGTTGAGTATCACAAAGAACCAGCAACAATAGACGAAACCCTATTTTATGCAGTAAATTTCATTTAGACTCGAGCTTCTTTTGGACACGACAGAAAATTTAGTAAATTTTGCAAGATGAGCAATAGAAAATTCTATTGAAAATGATGATAAAAGTGGAGAGAGGCTGTTTTAAGTTCAGATAGAAAGAATAGAATGCCATCGGAGAAAAGAAACCGCAATGAAATGACTGCCACTGACGAGGCAAGAACAGATGTTGCAGAAATTAATGGAAAGATTAGAGAAATCACCAGGAGGAAACAAGCCAGATACCAACAGACGAAGATTTAGCAAAAGTAATACAGTTTTGTGTTTTAATTGTCATCAACAAGGCCATTTTGCACGAGACTGTTCAGAATTAACAACACTGAAATCCAAACAAATACTGAGTCTTTGAACTACCAAGGGCCAACCTTTGTTACCAAGGGGGTCCGCTTGAAGGGTAAGGGTCATTCTAGAAAGAATACAGAAGTAGACGATGTTGATAGAGCAAGAAGCCTGTGTGATGGTGTCTATGTGAAGGGAGCCGTAGAGAATGTTCGACTGATGTTCACAGCATTTTACAGTGGCTTCGAAGACAATTGGTTTTTTTCCAAGATATATGAAATGATTGATTTAACTAAAAGGTTACCTCTTCAAAAGTATGTGTGTTTAGGGGCAAGTGGGTCATCAATAAATGAGAGAGGTAAAGCTGATTTTAAGTTAGAGTAAGAACAATATGAGATCATCAGTGAAGCTGTGCTGAAATAGAGGATGATGTTCTGTTGGGTTTTGATATTTAAATGGGAAGCAAGAAAGGACCTACAGATAAACTACTGATTAAAAATAAGATTATTTTGGATGGAATTGAGATTCCAACTATCCAGATTGGTAAACACAAAGAGAGTAGGCAAGTAGTGGTAGCAAAAGATGTTAACATTGCGGGTCAATCGGAAGCAGTTATTGATCATTAGTTGAGAGGATAGAAACAGACGATGATGAAGGTCAAGCAGACTATTCGGTAGAACCTACTGATTCATTTAAAGAAAGTTAAATTTATTGATGGCATCAACCTTGATAGATATTAATTAAGGCACTACGTGTAAAGTGCGAATACTGAATCCTTTTTCGTGCGAGGTATCTTTGACACAAAACGCAGAGATAGCACCTGCAGACAGAATCGATAGGGTTGTTAGCATTATAGCAAATGAAGAAAATAGGCATGAAGTTGAAAACAATAACAGTATAAGAAAGGTCGACAACCAAAACCAAAAACCAAAGGTGGAAAGTAAATTAACAATTCCTGCAGAAAAGAGGTACCTGAGCATCTTCAAAGAACTGTAAAAGAAATCTGCAGAGGGAAAGTTAGAGCATGAAAAACACATTCTGGCAGGGTTGCTTGTAAAGTTTGGGGATACCTTCTTTAGAAATGAATGGGATATTGGATTGACCAGTTTAACAGAGCACTCAATTATCACAGGAAATGCCACACCAGTAAAACAGAGGCCTAGAAAAGTACCATAAGCTTATGCGGCAGAACCAATGGCAGCAATCAAAGACCTTCTAAAAGAGTTATTTAAAAGGGGACACCTCCATGGCAAAGTCTTATAGTATTTATACGGAAGAAATCGGGATTCATTCTTCCATGTATCGATTATAAAAGGGTGCATACATTAGTAAAGCCAGATGGTTTTCCTCTCCCTCGTGTGGAAGAGTTTTTCATGCAGTAGCAGGTTCTTCTTTATTTAGCAGTTTAGATCTTACAAGTGGTTATTTCCAGATTCCATTTAAAAAAAGAAGACATTCCAAAAAGTGTTTTTTCATGTAAATTCGGTCAATATGGGATAGCTAGAATGCTTTTCGGTTTAAACAATGCAGCAAGTACGTTTCAAAGAACAGTTAGGGCACACGCATTTTTTACTTGGGGACCATATGCCGCTTTTCATGGAATGACACTTACGTGTCACATTGAAAGCTCCATGATAACCGCCATATGAACACATCTGCGATGTTTCAAAATTGTACCAGTTCATGTTAAATGTTAAATTCTGCTGAAGCCGGTGCTAGGTGCGTGTACGGTAGTTTGCAGTTGACAGTACCGTCCATGAATAGGCTCAATCAAACAGAGTCTGCAACATTTTCAATTCTGCCGTGTTGCGCTCTTTTTAGGGGATTATTTTTTCCTCTATTTTAGCACTTCTATGTTTGCAATGGGTTACTTGTTTTTATGTACAAAGATGATATTATCATATTTGGAGCTGATTTTGAAGAACACATCAGTAGAGTGGAGGACATTCTTAGACGACTTAGAAATGTTGGTCTAAAACTAAAACAAGACAAATGTCATCTGCTGCAACAGAAGTTGATTTTCTTCGACATGTTGTGTCAAAAGAAGGTATAAAACCAGATCCTACAAATATATCCAAAATTGTACAATGGCCGAAACCCCAAAATGCAAAGCAGGCAAAGCAGTTCGTACCAACAGGTTCATATTACAGGCGTTTTGTTAAGGACTTTGCTAGAATTTCGAGACCTTTAATAGAACTTAGAATTAGAGCATTTATTTGTGATGAACATTGCTAAAATTCATTTGCAACAATAAAAGAAAAAAAAACAAGAATAAAGATCAACAAGGCAAAGGCAACATTCACAGGACGCAGCCCCCCGACACATCCAAGTCGACACACCCAAGTAGGGCACCCAGAAGGCACCAAACAAAAACCTGGAGTGAAGAAGCCTTATTAAAACAAAAAGAGGTGATGGGATATCCTATGAACAATGTTGGAGTCTTTTTGCTTGATGTTGATGCATCGGGAGTAGGAATTTATGCTATTTTTCAACAAATACAAGATGAAAGAGAGAGATTTTAGCTTATGCTAGCAAAGCAATGAACAAAGCCGAAAGAAACTACTACATAATAGAAAAAGAATAACTCGCAGTTGTTTTTTTCTTTGCGCAATTTTTGTCGACAGTACTTGTTAGGAAAGCACTTTAAAGAATTTCCTCTTAAAGAACAAGTAATGACAGAACAAAAAGTTCGAGTAATAACCGGCAAAGAACCACAACCAGGTCGTTCAAGACCATGTAAGTAAATAAACCCCAATTGGTGATGGATCAATGCGGCGGACGAACAAGCAAGGAAGCAAGCTACTGACAATGGACCAATTTAAGAAGCCAAATAACAGAATAAGTTCGGATAAGATGTCCGAGAGCCAAGTCTGCAGACATAACTGGATTTTGTGGGAATGCCTGCATTTACAAAATAGGGTTTTTATAAAAGACTTCAGTAAGTTGAATGGTACTTGGCAATACATGCAACTTATAGTGCCTGGAACAATGAAAATTATATCATACAACAAATGCATGATTCAGTAATTTCGGGACACCTTGGAAATAAGAACACAATAGGAAAACTTGCACAAAAATATTACTGGTTTGAAATGAAAGAAGATGTAAGACTGTACATTACGAGATGTGACATATGTGCAGCTGATAAACAATTACAAACACCGCTCAAAGCAGTCATGGGACACATATGGAGTAGAGCTCTATGGGACACTTTAGCCATTGATTATCTCGGACACCTAGACGAAATAAATGCATTTTGGTAATGACTGATTTATTTACAAAATATGTTGAAGTGATTGCAGTCCCATATCTACTAGCAGAAGACTGTGCATGTCGAATTCCGAGTGATTTCATTTTAAGATGGGAGCGCCGCTTTCAAATTTCTGGAAACAAAGTGATCCCTCGGAAGCATTAATCACAACAAAATAACGTAAGCATTGCAGACCCGGTTTGATTGAGTCTGTACATGAGGGACAATGAATAAGTGCAACATCCCTCACGCCCCCTAGCACCATACATACATATCAAGTGTAGACTTTTCCAAGATCTGTGTAAGATGTTAGAGATACGAAAGACAGGAACCAGTCTAAGAATTCCAAAATGCAATGACCAAACTGAAATATATAATAGAACACTATTCAAGATGATAAAGGCATGCATAGAAGATAAACAAAATGGATAGGACTTATACCTTGGTTGTTTGGCAGGAGCTTAAAGGTGCAAACCATGTGAATCATAAAAAATCACATCTAAGTTAAGGTCGAGAGATTAGATTACCAGGAGACTTGGTAAATGGTTTTGCTTCAAATCAAAGAGAAAAACCAGTGCAACCTATATAGCCAAGCTAAGGGACAGAATGATGCACGCGCATAATAAAGCAAGACGATATTTGAAATCTAGTGCCAAGCAAAGTAAAACGATCTACGATACAAAAATCACTTATTATGAATTTAAAGCAGGTTTTTTGTTATGGTATTTACATGAAACAAAAAAGGTGGGAGTCACACCGAAATAAAAAAAGGTTTTTGACGGACCATTCATCATAAACGAAACATTTTCAAATATAAATTTTATTATACAAATGGACAAAGATGGCAAGAACAAGTTAGTATCCATGATGAGCTGAAACCAGATATTGGTGTTAATATTCCAAGATGGACACAGAAGATCAGCAAGACATCAATAAAGAAGATCTCCAGTCGGTAGAATATTGTAGACCATGAATAGCATATGTAGCAGTACATTTAGATGCAGTAGTAGTGTTAATACTGTAAAATATGATAAACAAGATCAACAAGGAAAGGCGGCGTTCAATGAACGCAACCCCCACATGACCCAGCAACAAGGACCAGTGGCAAGGAGCCCAGGCAGACCCCCCCCCCCCCCCAAAAAAAAAAACAAAAAAAAAACAACAAACAAACAAAAAACAAGAACCGGTTGAACCGGGTGATGCTCCTCGAGAAGGTTCTGGACACAGGAAAGTATAAGAAAAATGAACAAAGGGCAAAAACTCCAAAATTAGGCAAGGCGGAGTTATGTTTTATTTGTTTCTTTTTGCACTGCACTTCTATTTAATGAGAGCTATCTATCTATAAAGTTTCCTGATGATATCAGAGTTATGTCCCGGGTAAAATTCAAAGTGTAAAAATGAACAAAGGGCAATAACTCTAAAACTAGACTAGGCTTTGTTTAGGTTCTTAAAGCATTGCAGTTCTATCTAATTATATCTAGCTACCTACAAAGTTTCATGTTGATATCTCTTTTTATTATGTTGATATCGCTTTTTATTACTTGAGGACCATACGCCGCTTTTCATGGAATGGCACGAAAGTGTCGCATTGAAGGTTCCATGTTAACCGCCATATGAACACATCTGCGGATGTTTCTAAATTCAAAATTTTACTATTTCATGTTTAAATGTTGAATTCTGCTTAAGCCGGTGCTAGGGGGCGTGGACGGTAACTTGCACTTTCCAGTACCGTCCATGAACAGGCTCAATCAAACCGAGCCTGCAACATTTTCAATTTTGCAGTGTTGGGCTTACTTTAGGGATTCTGTATTTATCTATTTAATGTTATGTCCAGGACAAAAGTCAAAATGTAAACATAAACAAAGGGCAATAACTTTAAAATAAGGCAAGGCAGAGTAATGATTCTTAAGCACTGCATTTCCACCTAATGAGACCTATCTATCTACAAAGTTTCATGTTGATATCTCTTATAACTTTAGAGTAATGTCCCGGACAAAGTTCAAAGTGTCAAAATGAGCAAAGGGCGATAACTCCAAAAGTAGGCAAGATAGTGTTACAGTTCTTATGCACTGCAAACCTACTTAATGAGATCTATCTACCTACAAAGTTTCATGTTGATACCTTTTATAGTTTTTGAGTTATGTCCTGGACAAAGTTCAAAGTGTGAAAATAAACAAAGGGTGATAATATTAAAAATTAGGCAAGGCAGGGTTACGGTTCTTGTGCACTGCACACCTACTCAATGAGATCTATCTACCTAAAAAGTTTCATGTTGATACCTCTTATACTTTTACAGTTATGTCCTGGACAAACTTCAAAAGTGTAAAATAAACAAAGGGGGATAATTCAAAAATTAGGCAAGGCAGAGTTACGGTTTTTGTGCAATGCACACCTACTCAATGAGATCTATCTATCTACAAAGTTTCATGTTGATACCTCTTATACATTTAGAGTTATGTACCGGAAAAATTTCAAAGTGTAAAAATAAAACAAAGGGGGATCATTCAAAAATTATGCAAGACAGAGTTACGGTTCTTGTTTACTGCATACCTTCTCAATGAGATCTAACTACCTACAAAGTTTCATGTTGATACCTATTATAGTTTTAGAGTTATGTCCTGGGCAAAGTTCAAAGTGTAAAATAAACAAAGGGGGATAATTCAAAAATTAGGCAAGGCAGAGTTACGGTTCTTGTGCACTGCACACCTACTCAATGAGATATATCTACCTACAAAGTTTCATGTTGATATCTCTTATACTTTTAGAGTTATGTCCCGGACAAAGTTCAAAGTGTAAAATAAACAAAGGGGGATAATTCAAAAATTAGGCAGGCAGAGTTATGGTTCTTGTGCACTGCACACCTACTCAATGAGATCTATCTACCTACAAAGTTTCATGTTGATATCTCTTATACTTTTAGAGTTATGTCCCGGACAAAGTTCAAAGTGTAAAATAAACAAAGGGGGATAATTCAAACATTAGGCAAGGCAGAGTTACGGTTCTTGTGCACTGCACACCTACTCAATGAGATCTATGTACCTACAAAGTTTCATGTTGATTCCTCTTGTTGTTTCAAAGTTATGTCCCGGACAAGAAAAGGGGACGGACGGACGGAAAGACGGACGGACAAGGCGGCGACTATATGCTCCCCCGAAATTTTTCGGGGAGTAAGGTTAGGGCACTAGGCAGAGCACGGACAGGCTAATTACTAAAATGATAAATAATATGTAACT
Source organism: Ruditapes philippinarum (assembly GCF_026571515.1). Lineage (NCBI taxonomy): Eukaryota > Metazoa > Mollusca > Bivalvia > Venerida > Veneridae > Ruditapes > Ruditapes philippinarum. The sequence continues at coordinate 30,938 of NW_026863367.1, read as the reverse complement.
GATAAGAAATTCTAAGAAAACAAATAAATGATTTAATAACAGGAAATAATTGGTAACTGACAAGGAATTCAAGAAAACAAATAGACTGAACAATAGGCCCACAAAGGCATAGGGGAAGAGACAGGAGACCCGGGAAAAGGGGGTGTAAAATAAAGAAATAAGAACAGGGGCAAAGGGAAGATACTAACCGTAGACGAAAAACAACAAGGGACACAAGCAAAAGTCTCACCAAAACAGTATGAAACAACAGACATATATCCGAGGAACACAAAGGGCAACGGTCAGCAGCATAATTATGACTTCTGGGGAGTTTAAACCGGCTAATGGTGCACTAAAATAGAGAAATACAGAATCCCTAAAGAAAGCCCAACACGACAAAATTGAAAATGTTGCAGGCTCGGTTTGATTGAGCCTGTTCATGGACGGTACTGGAAAGTGCAAATTACCGTCCACGCCCTTTAGCACAGGCTTAAGCAGAATTCAACATTTAAACACTAAAATGGTGAAATTTTGAATTTAAAAACATCCGCAGATGTGTTCATACCTCACTCTTAGCCCCACCATGTTCCTATAAACGAGACAGTGTAAATAAAAACCAGGCTGGCTTATCCCTTGTCGCAGAAGAGTTTTTAAATCACTATTGAATTTTGAAATTAAATCAAAATTACGATTGTAAAATTTTGTAAAATATTTCCGTTATATGTGATAGCGGTAGCCCTGTTTTAGGACCTTGCTTGTAATAAAAATATTCCGCTTGTTGAAATCCTGTACGATGCTACAAGCTCTGGTGAATCTAATTAACTGAGAAACATATACTCCGTAAGATGTTGCATGCGGTACGTCTCCATGTAAATGTGGATAATTAACTATACAAAAGTCAAAGTTATTTCCTTTATGATAGATTTTCGTGTGAATAGAATTGTTGATGATAGTAATATGAAGATCCAAAAATTATGTAATAAAATTTCAAGAGTTCGCTTTACATGGGGATAAATGTCAGACACCATTTGATCAAAATAAGAGTTATCTAAATTAAAAATATCATCAAGAATTCTAAATTAAAAATATCGTCAAGGTATCTGGAAGTATTATCAAATGCGACTATAACATCTTGTTGTTTATCTTCAGAGAGACTCAACATAAAGTCTCTTTCATAGCAGTACAAAAACAAATCGGCGACCAGGGTGCACAATTATTACCCATAGGAATTCCTATGATCTGTTTAAATAGGGTATTACCAAACCTGACATAAATGTTGTCTAAAAGAAAAGAGAGTGCTCTACAAACTTCGTCACAGGTCCACATAGTATAATGTTTAACAATACCGTAAGTAAAAAAAGCTTTGTTAGAATAACATGCTAGAAAGGTAACTTTTCCCGTGCAAAAGTTTTTCTAATTAGAGAAATTAGTTTATTATTGATGAATTTCTGTGGCAAAGTTGTAGAAAGTGTAGAAAATCGTATGTACTAACAGTTTAAAGCTAAAAAAAAATCTTAATTTTGAATTTATCCGAGATTTCACCAGAATTTTTAATAGACCAAAAGAGATGTTTGCCTGTGTTTTCATAGACTTTATCACAATATCGTATTACATGTGTTTTTATGGAAGTCAAACAAGACGTCAATAGAAAGTTTACTTGTAGTGCAAGATGTAGAATCAGCAATAATTCTGGCTTTGTAAGGTTTTTTTATGTAATATAGGAATCCAATACATAATTGGAAGTTTGAGTTCTTTTTCATTTATTTTGACTTTAAGATTGAAAATATTAGTAATATGATTGTTTTCAATGTCTTTTTCTGAGGCAGAGGTTTTAGAATACTCATTAGTATTATTTAGTTCCTTATGCAAAACGTTAATGTAATGGATTCGTCATACAATTATAATATGATTTGCCGCCTTGTCCGCTGGCACCAAAACAAATTTTAAAATAAAAATTAATACGTGAATCAATAATTTTCAAGATGTTACGTTTCAATGAAACTAGAGAATTACTATCCGCATTTTAACGTTGACACCATTTGACCGAAACATCCTTTATAGATTCAGCAATCTGACCACGACAAGCATTAAAATAAATCTCAGAAGGAATTCTGTTTTTAGGTCCTTTTAAGAATAAGTAACGATTTCTTTTGTCTGCTATTATATCAAAATTACCAGTGATTATATGGCCAAAATCTGAATTACAGAATTTAGAAGTATTGCAGTCTCAAGTTGTTTGAGTATGAGACTGAATATCTAAGTCAGAAGTCATATTGAAAATATCTATTTCAGCAAAGCTCATCAAAATCAATCATTGTCAAGAATGTTAAGTTTGTGGTCTGTCAACAATCCTCCGTGCCTATAGATGTTCCTCAATGAGATCTATCTACCTACAAAGTTTCATGTTGATATCTCTTATACTTTTAGAGTTATGTCCCGGACAAAGTTCAAAGTGTAAAATAAACAAAGGGGGATAATTCAAACATTAGGCAAGGCAGAGTTACGGTTCTTGTGCACTGCACACCTACTCAATGAGATCTATGTACCTACAAAGTTTCATGTTGATTCCTCTTGTTGTTTCAAAGTTATGTCCCGGACAAGAAAAGGGGACGGACGGACGGAAAGACGGACGGACAAGGCGGCGACTATATGCTCCCCCGAAATTTTTCGGGGAGCATAAAAAAGGTTAGGGCACTAGGCAGAGCACGGACAGGCTAATTACTAAAATGATAAATAATATGTAACTGATAAGAAATTCTAAGAAAACAAATAAATGATTTAATAACAGGAAATAATTGGTAACTGACAAGGAATTCAAGAAAACAAATAGACTGAACAATAGGCCCACAAAGGCATAGGGGAAGAGACAGGAGACCCGGGAAAAGGGGGTGTAAAATAAAGAAATAAGAACAGGGGCAAAGGGAAGATACTAACCGTAGACGAAAAAAACAAGGGACACAAGCAAAAGTCTCACCAAAACAGTATGAAACAACAGACATATATCCGAGGAACACAAAGGGCAACGGTCAGCAGCATAATTATGACTTCTGGGGAGTTTAAAACCGGCTAATGGTGCACTAAAATAGAGAAATACAGAATCCCTAAAGAAAGCCCAACACGACAAAATTAAAACTGTTGCAGGCTCGGTTTAATCAAGCCTGTTCATATGTGGTACTGAAAAGTGCTATTTACTGTCCACGCCTTTTAGCACAGGCTTAAGCAGAATTCAACATGTAAACAAAGTAACGGTGAAATTGTGAATTTAAAAACATCCGCAGATGTGTTCATACCTCACTCTTAGCCCCACCATGTTCCTATAAACGAGACAGTGTAAATAAAAACCAGGCTGGCTTATCCCTTGTCGCAGAAGAGTTTTTAAATCACTATTGAATTTTGAAATTAAATCAAAATTACGATTGTAAAATTTTGTAAAATATTTCCGTTATATGTGATAGCGGTAGCCCTGTTTTAGGACCTTGCTTGTAATAAAAATATTCCGCTTGTTGAAATCCTGTACGATGCTACAAGCTCTGGTGAATCTAATTAACTGAGAAACATATACTCCGTAAGATGTTGCATGCGGTACGTCTCCATGTAAATGTGGATAATTAACTATACAAAAGTCAAAGTTATCTCCTTTATGATAGATTTTCGTGTGAATAGAATTGTTGATGATAGTAATATGAAGATCCAAAAATTATGTAATAAAATTTCAAGAGTTCGCTTTACATGGGGATAAATGTCAGACACCATTTGATCAAAATAAGAGTTATCTAAATTAAAAATATCATCAAGAATTCTAAATTAAAAATATCGTCAAGGTATCTGGAAGTATTATCAAATGCGACTATAACATCTTGTTGTTTATCTTCAGAGAGACTCAACATAAAGTCTCTTTCATAGCAGTACAAAAACAAATCGGCGACCAGGGGTGCACAATTATTACCCATAGGAATTCCTATGATCTGTTTAAATAGGGTATTACCAAACCTGACATAAATGTTGTCTAAAAGAAAAGAGAGTGCTCTACAAACTTCGTCACAGGTCCACATAGTATAATGTTTAACAATACCGTAAGTAAAAAAAGCTTTGTTAGAATAACATGCTAGAAAGGTAACTTTTTCCCGTGCAAAAGTTTTCTAATTAGAGAAATTAGTTTATTATTGATGAATTTCTGTGGCAAAGTTGTAGAAAGTGTAGAAAATCGTATGTACTAACAGTTAAAGCTAAAAAAAATCTTAATTTTGAATTTATCCGAGATTTCACCAGAATTTTTAATAGACCAAAAGAGATGTTTGCCTGTGTTTTCATAGACTTTATCACAATATCGTATTACATGTGTTTTTATGGAAGTCAAACAAGACGTCAATAGAAAGTTTACTTGTAGTGCAAGATGTAGAATCAGCAATAATTCTGGCTTTGTAAGGTTTTTTTATGTAATATAGGAATCCAATACATAATTGGAAGTTTGAGTTCTTTTTCATTTATTTTGACTTTAAGATTGAAAATATTAGTAATATGATTGTTTTCAATGTCTTTTTCTGAGGCAGAGGTTTTAGAATACGCATTAGTATTATTTAGTTCCTTATGCAAAACGTTAATGTAATGGATTCGTCATACAATTATAATATGATTTGCCGCCTTGTCCGCTGGCACCAAAACAAATTTTAAAATAAAAATTAATACGTGAATCAATAATTTTCAAGATGTTACGTTTCAATGAAACTAGAGAATTACTATCCGCATTTTAACGTTGACACCATTTGACCGAAACATCCTTTATAGATTCAGCAATCTGACCACGACAAGCATTAAAATAAATCTCAGAAGGAATTCTGTTTTTAGGTCCTTTTAAGAATAAGTAACGATTTCTTTTGTCTGCTATTATATCAAAATTACCAGTGATTATATGGCCAAAATCTGAATTACAGAATTTAGAAGTATTGCAGTCTCAAGTTGTTTGAGTATGAGACTGAATATCTAAGTCAGAAGTCATATTGAAAATATCTATTTCAGCAAAGCTCATCAAAATCAATCATTGTCAAGAATGTTAAGTTTGTGGTCTGTCAACAATCCTCCGTGCCTATAGATGTTTTCAGGTTGTTGATCAAAAAGTTGTTTAACCCTATTAAAAATGTTCAAAATGGATATCATATCAGGTTATTATGAGTAAGAAGACACAAAGACGAGGCAATTGTATTTCTGCTTACATGGTTTGAAGCAAGGAAAAACCTTCACTGAAGTTAAGTACAGGGTAACTGGTAACGTTTAGATGCACCATGTACCGTTATCAGAGGCTGCGTTTTACTGCCCCCTGTGTCTTTTTAGATGCACGACAGAGGCGGCGTTGTTGAAACATGTAAATACCTGCAAAAGGCATTTAACAATGAAGAAAGGGAAGAGTGAAAGTAATTATGACAGTAGGTATTTAATGAAGTAACCTACACCGATCTTATTGGAAGGGGTTGACTACAGGGTGAAGACAGTGGAGGAACGAGTTTCGGGTATATCACCTGACGAGGATCCATTTTATGTGAAAGCAGCACATGAGAAAAGGAGATAACAGATTTATACCAATAACCGTGACTCCAGAAGTATTGTTTGATTTCATTAATAGCCAGAATAACATAATTAATAACAAATCTAGTCAAGTACATTCAGATGATACCGAAATTGTAAAGTATCAAAGGCATTGTATCGTGCAGCATGACCTTCCATTTACGACAACTTCCTCTTCCATTCCACCAGTCAAAGCAGCTTCTTCTTTCGATCCCCCCAGTAACAGAAACTATGGCGTCCGTTCATCCAATGACACTGATCTCAAGACAAGAACCACACGTATTAACTCGTCAATGTTCAATTTCTTAGAATCCCTTAGTTAAACACCTGGGCAGGCAACACTTACAAGTACATCTATACTCAAAATATGATAAACAAGATCAGCAAGGAAAGGCGGCGTTCAATGAACGCAAACCCCTATCATTAAAATACACACTGAGAAAAACATTTTGGATCAGTGGCTACCCAATGGGTTAAATTTGGGATTGCCTTTCACGCCACCCCAAAAATTGTGACCACGCCAAGGGTTAACATGGAAAAGGAAACAGAGAATGGAAAAAAAACTATTAGAAAGAATAGTTATGTCACTATAAGCGAACAGTAGAGCAACTGAAAGTGTAAATTTGTCAATGGATAGTTTTTTTTTGTTTGTTTGTTTCATTTTAGGCCTTTTCCTAACAGTATTTCAGCATATAGGCGGGTAGTTTCCTAACCATCGTTCCTGGAGAGTTACACCAGTACTAAACTACCTTCCTCCGCGCTTAACTACCAAAGCATATCCCGGGGATCGAACCCGCGCCAGTCAGGACATTGGATTAGAAGTCATCGACTCTAACCCCTCGACCACGGAGGCGGTTATCAATGGATAGAATGAAAGATAGCTTCACAGGTTTACAAATGACAATGGAAGAGACTTAGACGTTAGTACGAGATAAAAGAGAGCAGAGAGGAGTATGGGAGGAGAATAGAAAGCAACAACATAAACAAAGGGCACAGAGTATCAAACATGAGAAACAGTCGACAGGGAATTAGTTATACATCAGATAACAGACATCACAGTAGAGAGAACGACATAGAGAACAAGACAGAAAAGAAAAAGGTGGAAACAGTAACAAAAAACGTAACAATGAGAATGATGACAGACAACTAAAAACCAAGGAAAGGAGCAAATCAACAGAAAAACTGAGGACAAAAACAAAAACCTTTAAGAAAGACGATCTGTATTAAAGTCGGTGATAAACAAGAAATAAACAACTATACATTAAAATATGATAAACAAGATCAACAAGGAAAGGTGGCGTTCAATGAACGCAACCCCCGCATGACCCAGCAACAAGAACCAATGGCAAGGAGCCCAGGCGGACCCCAAACAAAAACAGGACAGGGCAAAGACAGAGCACGGACAGGTTAATCATTAAATGATAAATAATTTGTAACTGATTAGGAATTCAAAGAAAACAACAACAGGTCCACAAAGGGGAAGGGGACAGGAGACCGGGGGAAGGGGGGGGGGGGGTTAATCAAAGAAATAAAAACTAGAGGCAATGGGGAAGATACTTACCGTAGACGAGAAAACAACAAGGGACACAAGCAAAAGTGTCACCAAAACAGTATGAAACAAACATAGACATACATCTGAGGAACACAGTGGGGCGCCGCCTTGGAACGGTCAGCAGCATAAAATGACTGCTGGGGAGTTTAAACCGGTTAATGGTGCACCAAACCTCGCTCTTAGCCCCACCATGTTCCTATATACGAGACAGTGTAAATAAAATGAATCCCCGCCAAGTGAAATTCTAACAGTTGTCATGGTTACAAAAGGTTAAATAAGTAAAACACTAAAATGATCATGTAGAAACATATAAAAGTGAACCCAATGACCATAACAAAAGTACTCAATGTCCTAAAGGAAGACAGAGCAACAAGAAAATCACCTACAAGGGCCCGACGAAGCAAGGCAGAAGACGAACATTAAGACAATTCAGTTCCAGAGGGCTTTACGAACTATCCATCATAGAGCCTCCCACTTGGTCCGTCAGATGTAATCAAAAGAGGAAAGCGTAGTGTCCAACTGTAAAAGGCATTCTAGGCATATATTGGGAGTAGTGACAATTTTGCACAATAATTATATCTAAGCAAGGAATCATCTTCTAACAGGCAAACAGAAATGGAAAACCAAATAAATAAATGGACTGAAAAAATATTAAAACATTTTGATGTTATATTTGATCAACGGTATTGTTATATTGCCACTTCAATAATAAAAATTAATTTTATCCAAAAAAAATGATATGAACTAAATGGTAGTTAATTGTTTGTTAATTAAGTTGTAAATTGATTATTAATCGATTAATAATTTAAACTTTTTAATGTTGTTTACTCTTAAAATATGAAAAACAAGATCAACAAGGAAAGGCGGCGTTCAATGAACGCAACCCCCATATGACCCAGCAACAAGAACCAATGGCAAGGAGCCCAGGTGGACCCCAAACATAAAAAGGACAGGGCAACGACACGTTAATCATTAAATGATAAATAATTTGTAAGTTTATGTTTAAAGTTTATTTTAACTATGGCATAGTTTCTGTGTATTGATGGAACTTTGACATTTTAAGTGGAGGATAATAATACATCCCGTATTTGTTCTTTGCAAACAAGCTGTGTTAAGAACTAGGTCAATCCAAGTTTAATCAAGAGTTTAGCAAGTACAGGGAGTGTCATCATAAAATTTAAAGGGAAATCATTTTTATACTCACTTTTGCATTAATCTGAACTTCTATTACCTTTACAGTATTGTTTCATCCTTAGTAATTACAAATTTTAACTGCTTGGTTAATTTAAACCTTATTATTTGATGTTTCTTATATAATAGAAATAGTTTGAGTAAAGGTATATGTAGCTAAACCCTTAAGTTAGGAACTTCCGATTAAGATTAGCCACATTCGAGCCACAGTCTCCCCGACTTTGTCATGAAATACCTTTAGTAGATATCTCGAATAGAAATCCTGCAAAGAAATACTAAAGCCGACCAGAGCACAACAATATATTTAAATAGGTAGGTAGGTAGGTAGGTTAGGTAGGTAGGTTAGGTAGGTAATAGTCTGTAGACACCCTTTTATGCCAACATTAATGAAAGAAATAACGAATTCAAGCTATATAACCCAAATGGTAGGTTGTGTTAATGTTTTGAATTGTAAACAAACGTGTACGTTTTAATGTTTCAACGAAAAATGTTAACAATTTTTGTTTAATTACCTTTCGTGGTAGGAAAATTGTGTCAAAAAAGCGGATATCTACACATATTTAGTTTTTATATATTTCTCTCATTATCAACATTCTGATTAAAATGATGAAGCAATGATAATAATGATAATAGATGCACATTGAGAAACTATAAACATGCATCTACATGTATAATCAGATGCAAAAGAAAGTGTGCTCTTGGTTATTTGGAAAATATGTGTACGTGTATTTACTTGTGAAAAACATAGCACATTTGGTGTCAAAATTTGCAGAAATATATAAAATTTGATAATTATCAGAATTATGGTTCCATGTAAATAGAGGAAGGGTAAAAATGTTAAGTCGCAGAATTTTTATTTTTAACGCATTTTTGTCTAGCTACGTAAATATTAATCAGTATTATGTTGATTTCATCTCATATATCGATCAACGAAATCTTTTGAGATTGCGAGGACCTGACGTAACGTCATGTACAGTTGGAATTTGATGATGTTCCATTAAAAATTTCAAGTTTTCAAAAAGCAAAAACGGCATTTCCAGCAACATTTGTTTTTCACCCTCTGCTGTTTTCATGTAACCAAAACTCTGGAAAAAGATGATACATGTCTGAAAATTTTGATATCAAAATGCCTATATTTTACTGAAATAACTTAAGTGTACAAAATCTCCTTTTGCACACGTTTGTTTGCAACTGTTTATCTTATGAACAATTTGAATCATGGCTTAAACCATATTTTTACCGTTACGGGAACGGTCCGAGCATTAATCTAAAGTGCTTGAAACCAAATTCTTTTCTTTTTAGCTCATTTATAATACACATTAGGGAACCAACCCTCATAGATCAGCCTTCGATTTATACGATGGGGTATTTTTGCTGGTCGACATTAGAGTTAAAACATCCATATCACAGGGACCAGTCAAAATACAAACATTATATGATTCAGGAGTTTTCTTTTTGGCGGTCCATTTAAGGGTAAATTAAACAAGCACATCACTAGGTTCACCCCCTCATTGCTGTGGGTTCGAATCCACAAGGGACTTGGATTTTTTTCATGTAAGGAAGCTACCCAGCTACCAAACGGAAAGTCGGTGGTTTACTCTTGCGCTTTTAATAATTACATGGAGGCACCTGAGGTTTTCTCCACCAGTAAAGCTCGGAAGTCGTAATATGACCTATACAGTATTGGAGCGACGAAAAACCTACCAAAAAAAAAACTGCGATTGGAAATTGATGTAGGTTTCTGGTATTCATATTATGGTAAACATACGTATTCAGGACGTCATATCTTCTTCTCGAACATTCTGATTTGACATAAAATGGATGTTACAAAATAGCTTGATTAACAAAAAAGGCTAAAAAACAGACAAGTTACAGAATTCATTTGAACTGTTTCGTAAAGAAGGTAAAATAAGTGAAAATACCTGTAGAAAAGCAAAGTATCACATGAAGTGAAAACATTAGCCACGCCAGAAAAACAAGCATATTTCACCGTTAGGTCAATCCCTACATTAAATCTTCAATAAATATAATACGTGCAGTATACGTTTCAGGCTAACATCCCACTTGACATCCCCCTTAATTTTCATTAAATAACAAACTTATATTCAAACAAAAACTTCCTGGTTTGTTTTTAAACAATAGCCTTATACGAGGTCGAAGTACAACTTGTAACTTATCAATAGGGCAAACAATTGTTATGCATCATAACATAACACTCACTCGTGGTTTAAAATACAGTTTTCACTGGATGATTTTTATTTTTTGTATTCATTTGATAACGATGCTACTTGATGACGAATCTCATTTCAATGTATTTTGATTTAATGTTTTGCCAAAATAACTAAATCAGTGAAGAATTTTTCTTAAATGGTAAAATGCTTTTTTGTCAACCATAGACATGGACAGTATTTTCCACCTTAAACATTGATGTTTTTATCATGATAACCTTGCATTTGGATAACTTGGCATTGATTTGTATAACAATAAACAAACTCTCCTTTTTACGGTTCTAACTTATACTTATTACTTGACTATATATATACATGTACATATATTCTAAATGCTATGACCTATAAAAATTCTTGTTAATCTATTGCTTTTATAAGATTTAGACTTTTAATACTGTTAAAAAAATAATAGAGTTTTCAAATGCTCGACTTTACAAAATGATCTAAACAGTTAAAGCACATGACTGATCTCATCAGACATACGAATTATTAACAAGGTTTTTCTAGAGTAAGATAAAACAATGTTCGTATGCTATAACAATAAGAATATAGTACAGTTTCAGATAACCCAGTATACAAACTATCATGACGCTTTTCTAACATTTGAAAGCAGGTTTTGGCACAGCAATTAACAATGGCCTCCTCATTAAGAAGTATCCTTATCTTATTAACTTCGTCTACACTATCAAAATTAATAAATTTTTGACATGCTTTAAAAAATAGCCGGCGTCTTAAATTAATATAGAGAAGACAGTGCAGTAACACATGTTTCTCATCTTCAACTACATTTATTCCAATATTGAGACAAAATGAACTTTTTTTTTTCTCAAAAAAAAAATATTATTATATCTCCAAATCTCAACGCTGTTTGGGACTGTACCGCTACGAAACATTGCAAGTGCACCTATAAGTGATCGATTTAATACTAATTTACAGGAATATAAGCTTTGAATAATCGGTAGAACCTTAGTTTATTTCTACAATTTCCTCTCTCGGCATTAACACGATTAGCATTGGTATGCCATGACATAACCATCAATGTCTCCCCATGACAAGTTGTCCACATATTTCATGCTTAGACGCAAACCTGCTTAAATGTGCATGTTCAAATCATACTTCAGAAACATGTAAACAACTTTAAAATTCCAAATTTTACAGTTCTACTACTTGCATTATTGGTCAAAACAGACACTTTTCTGTTTATTTGCCAATGTGTAATAATTGGTACAATAGTTGATTCATAAAGTTCGGTTAACGCTTGATATTGAAATCCACAAACTGAGCGTGCCCTTGCTATAAGCAAACATAAGGCCCTTCCGGCAGACTTAACAACAAATTTTGCTTTGACAGAATAATCTAGATGTTCAGTCAAAACAAGACACAGTTTCAATACTGAAATAACAGAACGAGTTTAATACGCGTCCGGCATTATCTTTTAATGCAGACTTATCCACTTACTCACGGAATCACACCCTCCCTCACTCACTCACTCACTCACTCACTCACCCAGTCAGTCACCCAAACCCACCCACCCACTCACTCTCTCAATCAGTCAATCACTCACTCACACACACACACACACACACACACCGACCAACTCACCCACTCAAACCAACTCCCTCCCTTCCGCCTTATCTACCTCTCTCCCGCCCTACATACCTCCCTCACTCACTTACTCATTCACTCACTCACCAACTCACTCCTTAAACAAGCATCTTATCATCACTTTTGGAACTCACTAATTAATTTACTGGCAAGGTTATTGCCAGTTATGTCACTCACATACAGACAGGCCTGAATCACTCACAATTATAGACTCACATCACTTACATTCTAACTCTATAACTCATTCACACACCTGACCACACCTCACCTCACGTGCTATTTCACATACCCACTCTTGTTACTGGTAAAACTCTTCATCACTCTTTACTTACGCACTAACTCTTACCTCATGTACTCAATGACTTATCTCCTCACTCTCTCCCTCACTTACCCACTCTCAAACTTACATATACTGCGATAAAATGATGAGATACTTAAATATTCTTACTATAAAAAGATGTGAAATGCAATATATAGCACCACGTCAATATTAATTGACATGTAATCGAGCCGAAACATTGAAGTTAAAGTGACATTATGAAAAATTTTCATTTTCAAGTTGACCTGCATTGACCATATATTTTCAAAGAGTGGCTAGACCACCAGTTGATATTGGTAAATGTTTACAATAAGATATAAATCTGCCTTAAATATAAAAAGACTTACCAACTCTTTTTTATAAATTGAACGTTAAAGGTATTTACAGAAATTTCCTTGGTCTACGTGTATTATCAATTGTTTATGTGAAATAAATTTTAAAATTGAAAGGAATTATGGCAAAATGTAAACTTATTTGGATTTTTATCTGTTCACTCAATTTATTTCTCTGAATGTACATAATGCCACTTAAACAATATACATATAATTTCTTTAGCAATGTAAGTAAATTAGTAAGACAAAAAGAACACTGTCATAGCTCGTGTATTAAAACCATTTTTACATCCGCAGTAAACTCTAAATTTATATATACACACAATGGGTTTCATTTGTGAAAGTGGCTGACAAGGATAGCATTAATACATTTTTGAACATGTATTCTCTTCATTTGTTAGCGTTTATCATTTTGTTATTCCTGTATGGTAAGTTTATTTGATAATAATTTTATATTTTATATATTTAACAATTGTTTTTGTTGTCGCAATCAAAAGTAAAAGAGATAATGATATATCAGTTTTTCCGATATGACTTAAGGAGAAAATGAGCACTGATACGAGTACTGGATATAATGGGTTAGAAAGAACATAGAGAAATCTTCAAACCATGCGATAATACGATATGAGCCGCGTAACGACAAAACCAACGTAATGCGTTTGCGACCAGCATGGATCCAGACCAGCCTGCGCGTCCGCGCAGTCTGATCAGGATCCATGCTGTTCGCTATCAGTTTCTCTACTTGTTATACGGTTCGTAAGCGAATAATACGTAAAATGTTCATTTTAACATCACTAGATTATAGTAACAGAATTAGGATGATCATACATAGAGGATATTTGTTTGTTTTGCATGTAATATTGAAATATAATTTCACTGAGTGAACATCAGATGCAATATTTTCACGAGTGAGCTGGTGTTCACGAATGAAAATATTTCAATCTTATATGTAAAACAAATAAATTTTCTTTTTATTTCATGCTTTAAGTGATTTTAAGTATTTTTTTACTGATTTTGGCGCGTAACTTCGCGCATTCTCCTTTGTGACGTCAACACATCATGACGTCACATCATCAATTTTGAATTCTATCACTCCACGTGATTTTGTCACTGTAGACAAAGAAGGAAAAAAAAACCGGTGTTAAACTGCCAATAAACACTAGTAAGGGACTACTTGTATATATTTGCGGCTTTTATGTTTTTACCCTCGATTATATAGTTTACAAAGCATTTTAAAGCAACAATAAAAAACATTTTTATTTATATTCTCAGTTCTTAATATATAATGTTTTCTTTTCATACAATACCGAAATGATATCTCACATACACTAACGCCACATATTTGATCCATATGATTATCAGTTAATAAATATTTTGACAAAACGGCGCCAATCCGTAAGCAGCGTAATGACGTCATCGTAAGTAAACAACTTATTCATAAACAAGCTGACATTATTTCATACATACAAGAATGATAAATGGGGCAGTGATGTAAACACAATACGACGTAAGTTTTTATTGTTGAAAACTTGATAAAATAACGTTTTTTCTCATTATTTATTTTGTTTAAGAAATAATATATCCCAAACAGTGATTTTATCGCTCAATAACATCACTGTTTGGAGTTCGGATGCGAGGAAGTATATCACGAGGGCGTAGCCCGAGTGATATAATGATGCGCATCCAAACGACAAACAGTGATGTTATCAAGCGATAAAATCACCGATTTGGATATATTATTTCGATTCTAACACGACATTAACAATAAATCTTGTCGTACCTTATAATAAGCTAAATTGCACCTGATTTGTTTCCGTACTTATTTTCAGCGCGTCGCATTTTTAATGGTTACGTCACATGTATAAAATGATTACGTCACAAGTCTAAATATAGAACGTCAACAGTGATTTTGTTGCATAATAATACACACTTTCGGTTCTTCTATGTTCAATAGGGAAAAATGCGGGTCGTGTTAGAATTAATAATTTCTATATCTTTGCAACAGTAGGATGCGAAAATCGACCAGCCTTATACGAAAATAGGCACCGGAAGTTATTTCCGCTTGAAAAAAACATAAGTGATCTTCCTTATTTTATCGTGATAGAATCGAAATAACATCGGCCTGAGAGGTGTATATCGGCTATTTAACACCGGTTTTATCGTTTTGATGCGAAAAAATTAACCACTCAGACCTACGGCCTTCGTGGTCAATTCCTACGCATCAAAACTCCAAACCGGTGTTAAATAGCCGATATACACCTCTCAGGCCTATGTTATTTCTTAAATATAGTTCTGTTAAAATTCTTTAATTTTGTATCATTTTTTACATGATGTATGGTGACATCGACTTTCTTTTCCTAAAAAAGCAAAATTTACGTATGACGGCATTTATTTCTGCCTGTTATTCCATTTAGTTTAATTTTCTTTTCATCCGCATTCAGATATAGTCCGGCTACAGTGAAAATTATATTTTATAAATTTCACTATAGTCTGTCCCATCAAATTTGAATATTCCATTTTTTGTTTAATAGCGAGCTCGACGAGCTGGCCCGAAGGGCCTGCTCGCGAAGCGAGCTTTACGGTAACGCGAGTACAGTGTAACTTCCGAATTCCGGAACTTCTGAAATCCGGAAACTTCAAAAAAACGAACATTTTTTTCGGTCCCGATTTTTTCCCTTCTATTTTCTATTAATATAATACTTCCAGAGACATAGATACAATGTATGCATCAAACGTCTCTAGGGAGTTTATTGCATTTGATGTACTAATTAATTAACTATCATCGGACAATATGTAAGTTTATGCAATTAAAAACATTTCTACAAACTGATATAAATTCAAAGGCATTTGCAGTATTAAATAAAGTGTTAAATATAAATGTTTATCTTTTCCTTCACATCTTTATTTTGATTAAAAGACCATTTTATATAATAGCGAGCTCGACGAACTGGCCCGAAGGGCCTGCTCACAAAGCGAGCTTTACGGTAACGCGAGTACCTGCTAAGTGATGGTTCCGAAGTACCGAATTGGACACATCGCAACTTTTCGAATTACAAGATAACGATAAAAGCCGATGTACTCTGATTGAAAACGGAAGCGTAGACTGGTGTCCTGCGCAATTATTTAGGAACCATAATAGAAAGGAGGAACAAGAATAAACGGAAGCAGTGTATAAAATATCGAATGACAATTTTAAAACGGAAAATGTAAAATAAAAATGAACGATTATTTTAAACTATCTTACGGTAAAAGAAAATCGAGCTCGCTTTGAGGCTTTGCCTTTTTCATATTATTTCAGTAATGGCCACATTTTCCTTGACATTTAGTGACTTAAACTTGTCCACATTATCTGAAACCTTTGAATTCCGGAAACCTCTGAAATTCGAACTTTTTGACAAGTCCCATGGATGTTCGGTTTTCAGAAGTTACACTGTACCTGCTAAGTGATGGTTTTGAAAACTTTCGTCCGAAGTACCGAATAGGACACATCGCAACTTTTCGAATTTAAAGATAACGATAAAAACTGAGGAATTCTGACTGAAAACGAATGTGTAGACTGGTCACCCGCGCACGTCTATGGGAACCCAATCTCCACACAGTGATCTCCCCTTAATTCTGCGGCGTAGATCTCTGCCACCAAGGTCCCGATATATCAGAATTTCTGATATACTATATTTTTTTCAAAAATTGTTTTATCTACTGCTTTTATCTATCAGATAAGTTTTCTCTCATTTGTTTAACAATGTTTATGAATAAATAAATAAATAATATGAATATTTAGAAATAATTTTAAAAATTTTAAAAATTATAAGATTATTTTCTACCGAGACGATATTTTGATTTATCCTGTCACTTGTATCAATTTCGGCCCGATAACAAGGTGCCGAATATTTTTACTAATCTACGGCACTTGATCACGTGGTATGCATTATACCGGACTACTTTTAAAGAAAAAGTATAATTATTATTATAATGCTGGACTTTATGTTTGGTTGTTAAATTTGTTTTCGCCTCAGAGTTTCCAATATATATAAACGTTCTTTACAGGCCGTTCCAGTGGTATGGAAAAAAAACTGTCGTTAAATCTTCTGTGTGTAGAATAACGAATTTTGGAAACGTTGATGCCAATATAACGTTGCGACATTAAAATAGCGTACTTGATTTGATTGTTTTGCACGTGCTGTTTGGCGCTACAATGTGACGTCACGTAAACAATACTTTAAACGTCTGTACAGCGTTAACGACTGAATAAAAGATATTGGTGTTCGAATTCATTTTCTTAGTTAGACCATTTTCTTTCATTCTAGATAGTTTTCACAACAAAATTCGACAAAAAATTGTTTTAAGTTTTACATTTATTTCACTTTTAATAATCTTTATTTCGCTTGAAAAATTATAGAGTGAAATAAAATAAACAAACAAAGTTTTATCAACGTTTTCAAAACTCGTTATTCATTTAACGACAGGGGCGGAGCTATAAGTAACACAGTACGTGTGACGTCACACGCACTCGTCACTGCATTTGAAATAAAAATGAGCGATTATTTCATAATTTTTCACGTTAAAAGTACATCGAGCTCGCTTTGAGGCTTTGCCTTTTGCATATTATAATAGTAAAATCATTTAAATTAATGTCATGTTAACCCTGACGTCAATATCTCTAGGCATGTTTTTCATAAAGTCATTAATATGGTCGATATGTTAAAATTATATTTTCCCCGTTGACTTACGTTGTAACCTGACGTGACGTCAATTTAAAAATGGCGGCGCCCATATAGACGTCATTTAGGGTTCGTCTCACAATTGGCGTGAAATGTGCTCGGTAATTATATATAAAAAAATTATTATTCTTATTTACTTACTGATCAATAGCTTAATGTTCTCATTAAAATGAAAAATGGAAACAAAGTTGGTGTCAAAAAGACAATTTTACTAGCAAACCATTATTTAAAATAATCAAAATCATTTGAAGTGAAAATATCAGTAACCGCTTTATAAATTCTAACACACAAATATTTATATAATTACCATGATATACCGTATTTTTATATTCTTTTTAAGAGAAAAAGAACAATGAAGTGGTTTGATAAGATAGCTTTTCAATCAAGCGCGTATCTTGAATACCGCAACGCGTCGTAGGGGAGCGGGAACACTAGCTAGAAGACTATAAAATGATTCTCCGCTAATTAATGTTTAATTTACATAATTCTGTAGTTGTCTGAATTCTGTCAATTAGTATGTGTCACGTCTATTCAAAAATAATTAAAATTGACCAGGTTCGATGAGATACAACAATATGTAACCCTTCTTATTTCGGGTGCGATGTTCGTGTGCTAAACCTTTCGGTAGGTTTCAACTTTCACAAGAAATCGCCAACAAATACTACATTATCATGCAAATCTGACAAGAAATATATAGAAAAGAGAACTGATTCACTATACGTTCAGCATTGGTTTGCTTGTTACCAGAGTGCCTACTTTAACTTAAGCTGCGGTCTCACTTACTCCCGGCAGAGCCCAGAACAATCCCGGTAAGTTACCAGATGATCCGGGACGATCCGGGGTGAAATTATTGTTGCGGTCACACTTACCCCGGCAGCACTACGGTAGTTCCAAACGTACCATCTAGGATGCGCTCCGGATCATCCAGGCAGAGCCCAGGTGAAGCTACGGTTCATGCCGGTGCTTCCCCGGTCGTTCCCGGATGACGCCGGAAGAACCCCGGTTGACCCAGGCAGAGCTCTGGTCGATCCAGGCAGAGCCCCGGCAGAGCCCAGGACGATCCAGGCAGAGCCCCGGTAGAACCCCAATGGATTGAAAACGCCCGAAAATGATAACATTGATACATAATTTTTATTTAATATAATATCTATTGTTCCAGAATAGTAACTCATGATGATTTTCTGAAAAATCCTTATGCCATAATGGATAGAAGGGAAATGGGAGGGGTTTTAATACAAACAAGTGCAATCATCGCAAATTGTCGTTTTTCTTTTGAAATGATCCGGGCTTTTCCGGGGCTCTACCAGGATCAACCGTAGCTATACCTTTATCCTCCGGGGCTCTGCCTGTAGTTACCAGGGCTCTGCCGGCATATACCGGGGCTCTACCGTAGCTCTACCGGCTGTATCATACCCCGGTTTGTGCCGGCAGAGCTACGTTGCTTCCCCGGTATAACCCCGGTCGTTCCCGGCAGAGCTAAGGATGAAGCCGGCAAAGCTATACCTTCCCGGATCACCCCGGACCACCCCGGTGATATTAAATATTTTATTCCATCCGGGGTCGAATGCCGGATCATCCCGGACGTTGCCGGCAGAGTTACGGATGTACTCCGGTTGTTCCCGGTGTTGTACCCCGGTCGTTCCCGGATCACCCCGGACGTTTACCTGGGCTCTTCCGGGGCTCTGCCGGGATGTAAGTGGGACTGTAGCTTTACTCCCTCGCTAACGAGAGAACACAGACTCGCGTCCGAGGAAAATGTAAATTATATAGAGGATATTTGTTTAGTTCAGTGTAAGATCGGAATATATTTCACCGAGTGAGCACCAAAAGGTATATTTCACGAGTGGCGCAGCAACGAGTGAAATATGAACTTTTGGTGTTCACGAGGTGAAATATATTTCGATCTTACATTAAACTAAACAAATTTTCTTTTTATTATATGCAAAGAAACGTTTAAAAAGACATTTTGACTTAGTACTGAATGAAAAGGGCGCCAAATAATAATATAACGAGACGTCATTTACGACGTCACGTCATTAAGTTGGTTTCCAGTACTGTGAACGCTTGTATTTCACTGAAACAACGTACTGGGCTCAAATATTCAAAACAGTGAAATTATCAAATCGATAATTTCACTGTTTCAAACAGTGAAATTACCAGTTTTTAACTCACTGATATATTTCTATAAACCACCGAAAAGCATGTAATAAAAGAATATAATATCATGCTTTCTAGTTTGAGCAATCAAACGTAGGCATATACACTTAAAGCTCGTAAATACAGATTTAACTTTCCGTCTCACAAAGTCAACAAAATGTCCAGAAATACCGGCAGTGATTTGATATTATTAAGAATAAGTTTGAATTGGAGTGTTCAATAAGCGACAATAAGTGCGTTTTTTGTAGACTCAAAGTGTTACATATAATTATTATGTTAATATGAAGGGGAGGTCGAGTCAAAGAGAAACACTGAGTGACGTCCTCAATAATTTTAGCCTTCCTTAAATTTGAAAATATTCAGTGAAAAAACAATAGATCTAGCATATTTTTCGCTTCAGAAAAAAACCGCGTTTTGTATATTTTTTAACTTAAAGAGTAGGATTTACAGAAGTCTTTAATAACGGGATAATATGTAGGGAAATCATTTCTGAGAAATATATAAAAAAGTTTAAAAACATAAAATCAAAACGAATGTTATATGTAATTAATGGAAGAAGTATTGTACTGTTATAGATTCATGTCATTATAAGTGTGTTTAAAATTATTTAAATGTTATCGAAAGTTTTATTATTAATATATGAATTGAAGGTGTAATTTTTACAGTTAAGTTGCAAAATTTGGGTATCATGGCAAATTTATCTCAACGTTTAAAATTTTCTGTTTGAGGTTACATAGGCCTAACCGCCCTCTGTCAATGCCGCAACTTTGTTACGTCATATATTTCGTAAATTTTTGTTGACGTAATAAAGTTTTTTTCGTCAAGAGTTACAAACATTGTCATGTTAACAACTAAAATTGATGGGCCGTTCTTGAATTATGGATTTGAGACATACTGAATTATGATGTGTTTCATTTACATATTTCATTTGCTAACCCAGATAACTCCACAAATTTAACAATGTTTTAATAAAGAGACGGATTAACAGTTTAAAAAATCTGGATCATCATATGTGTAGGAGTCATGTCATTCAGGAGTTTTGAAGCTACGGAACTGGATAGAAACTTGCAATGAAGGAATCTTCAGACTGCGAATTTGTGGTGACGTTCATATAATTTATAGGGATTCTATTCAGCTTAAAAGTAAGTGCAATTTCTTGTCCTACTCCGTGTGACTCGGTGTTCTTGTTGCGTATTTTTCATTTTTTAAAGTTACATCTTGTAGATCCAGCTTTGTAAAATAACCATGAAACGACCCCGAGAACCTCATGTATATTTTAGAAACATAACACGTGCTTTCTCCCGCTCATCTTCAAATTAAGAGTACTTCGGCAATGGCTACGGAAAATAAACAACAGAGATTTACCATAGAGAAATCAAAATTTGCTTTCACAAGAAAAGTAGACACTTTAGAGAAAAATCCTGAAAAATCTCGGGGTGACTTTTTTTTAGTTTACAAAAATAGTTTAATTTTTATTCAACCTCGTTTTGTTAATTCACACCAGGCAAAAGTTCATTTCCATTTTTAATAATGGTTTATCAGAATATAATCATCTGATATATTACAATAAAACACTGGAAAGCATGAAATAAATATGGATTTATAGGCATAAAAATGCAAGTCGTGAAGAAATAAAGACATGTTTTAAGTGTAGATCTATATAAAGTTTTATATTATCTGCATAAAAAATAATGATTAAATAATGATTAAATTTCCAAAAAGAAATTAACCAAAATGCATGTATGAAGGAAATATGATATTATATTTCCTTATTCACGAAATCATTGCTGAATGGTTAAAAACTTACTTAAAATAACAGCATAAATATTTTCATCCGGTACTTTTTTACTCTTTTTAGGGAAAATATTATTATTTTTACTTCAACTGAGCACAATGTTATAAACGGTGAGCTTTTTGGATCACTTTGCGTCATTCGTCTGTCTTGCGTCTTCTTTTCTTTAAACAACATCTCATCATATATTTGGCTAATATTGTTAAAAACTGAGCAGGAATGTTCCTGGCAAGAAGCTTTTTAAAAATTGTTAAATTGCTGAATTCTGGTTGCCACGGTAACCAAAAATAAAAGAACTTGAAATATCTTTTTCTAAAAAACTCAAAGAATAGAGCTTAGATATTTAGCATGACATATCTTCTAGTGGGAATCTTCCAAGTGTGTTCAAATAAAACCCTTAGGGTCAAAAATTGCCCAACCCTAGTGGTCGTTCTTTTTCCTTATATGTATTAAGGATAAAAAAATATTTTCCCAAAAAACTAAATGAGCCAGAGCTTACATATAAATTAAGCATGAAACATTTTGTATTGGGTGTTTATCAATTTTGTTCAAACAAAAGCCCTGGCGTCAAAATAGGCCACGTCTCATTCATGATTGGGTCGTTGATTTTCCTGATATGAATAATTATAGTAAATAATAACAAAAAATACTTCTAACAACGCAAAGAGCTGTAGCTTAGATATTTTGAATGAAACATCTTCTAGTGGGTGTCTACCAAGTTTGTTCAAATAAAAACCCTTGGGTCCAAATTGGGTCTGTCTCAGGGGTGCATTGATTTTTTGTATAATTATATATACTTATATCAAATCTTTTTCTTTTACAATAATGAGGCTTTAGCTTAGATATCTGGTATGAAACATTTTTAGTGGCTGTCTATCAATTTTGTTCAAATTATAGCCCTGGGGTAAAAATTGGCTCCATCTCAGGGGTCACTTAGTTTACATAGACTTATATAGGAAAATGCGTCTGAGTTTAGATATTTGACATGTAGTATTGCCTTGTGGATCATCTACTTAAGTTATGAAATGATGAACCTTGAATAGATAATTGTCGTGCCCCTGGGTCACTCATTTTACACAGACTTATATACATGTATGCATTACAGAGCATTCAATTCTTAATTATCTCCCTTTAACTAAGACAAAGAAAAATTTTGCATTCGTGCCGATGCCAAGAAAATAAATAAGATGTTTGATTATTATGATTTACTATCTTTGAATTTATGATGACTAAATATATCAAGAAAATATTTATATAAATAACAAAATGTCTGCATCTGCTTTAGGGTCACGCATTTTACATAGGCTTATATACATATATGAATTACAATCCTGACTAAATTTAAAGTTAAGTTTGCATTCATTCCAAGAAATTAAATAAGATTTTAATCATTATCTTCGAAAATACGACGACTTAATATATCAAGAATTATTTATATAAATTATAAGAAAATATCTAATCAAAATTCTGCTTTATTGTAAGCGGCTTTACAAATAACTTCAATATACATGTTTATAGCATGAAAGTCTCGATCAATCTGAATTGTCGCTCACGAAATCTTCTGGAGGGACTAAAAGTTGTCAGGTGGACCTCTACTAAAATTGTTCAAATTATTGCCCTGGGGTCAAAATTGACCAAACCCTGGGGAAACATAGATTTACCATATATATTTATATAATAAAAACTTAGAATAATTCTTCTCTAAAACTACAAAAGCATAAGCTTAATTTTTTTGTCAGAAGACTCTACTAAGTTTGTTCAAATTATAGCCTTTAGGTAAAAAAATCACCCACCCGAAAGTAGGTCATTGATTTTTCTTATGTATGTATAGTAATAGTAAAAATACTTCTATTTTACGATAGAGGCTTTAGCTTGTGTGATTGACCTCTAAAAACATTGTCCAATAAAGCCCTTTAATCAAAAATTGGCCCCTCCTCGGGGAACATAGATTTTCCTTATATGTATATAGTAAACACATATCTTAACTAAATCAACAAGAGCTTAAGCTTAGTTTCCATAGCAACCAGTGACTTCATAACAGCCATAGACTTTTCATAGCAAACTGTAAATTTTCATTGTCACCAGCAACATTTACTTTCCAAAGCAACGACTGAATCTATCATTGAATTTCATAGCCGGCACTGACTTCCAAGGAAACCATTTATTATGTATAGCAAACAATGACTTCTTATGTAACTGTTGATGTCCTTTAGCAATAGCAACAAGTGATGTTTTTACATGTGTACTATTTCAGATAAAAAAAATATTAACTTGTCTTTGTGATGTCATTTAAAGATTAAGATTTATTTCTATCTGCTTTTGTTACAATATTACTTGTTCCTTGTCATGGCGAGTATTAATATTAAGGTGAGGTAAGGGTCATCATTACCTCTTGTTTGTCTTTGTTTTATGGAGCTAAATATACATGTAGAAGAAACTGTGACGTCACACAGTTAAATTCAGTATCGGCGGAATTCTGTTCAAGTGATCATATGTGGCGGGATATTCCGAGATTTGATTCATTCTTGGTAAAAGTAGCCAAAATACCGCCATATTTAATTCCCGGGGGTACATCGACAAAAAAGACGAATCATTTTCTACTTATATAAAAAGCAATAGTTATTTATTCTTAAACGTACGAGACACACTTTTCCATACAAATATTTTTCCGATGCGTAATGTTACGAATATCACGGATATCGCCGAAGTTTGACGAGAGCGCAAAACATCGGAGACTAGCGGGAAAACCCGATTATCAACGCGGCGCGCAAAGGATTGTGGGTCTGAATCTGACTATCGTCTATTTTCGGAGCTTCCTTCGTTTGTAAATATATCTATGGTTTTAGTAGTATAATCAATATATTTTTAGTATTCTTTAGCTTGAACATTTGTAATAAAGCATATATTGTGATAAAATAATGATATTATTTTATCTTGCAGTTTTGAGAATATGTACAGAGGACCGGATGCAAGATACAACGACTGTTTATATTGATACCATCGAGGCTCCTAAATTTAGAAATACATCTTGTAAATGTCGCATATTACCTTCTAGAAACAGAGCTAATTTGGTGTTTAGAATGATAAATATCACTCAAGGATCACAACTAAAATTTGAAATAAAGGGAAAAGTTCTTGACAAAATGCCTAGCTCGCATCAACTACATATCCGGGAAATCACTGAGCTAATGTTTACTTCTCATAGTGCCCAGACACAACAGGGAGCTTGTCTCACTATCTATCCAAGTACGTACCGCAACAGCACATCTAGATAAATTTTAGATATTGTTTTCCTTTAAATATAAACTTTCGTACCGTAATCATTCAATGATTCTTGTAAAATATTTTAGGTTTTTCCTTTATTTTGATCTTGAGATGGAATGAAGATGGCCAACTTTAAAGCATAACAAATAGGCTATAGATCACAATAAAAACTTACTTTCATTTTAGATAATGATAAACAATATCAACAAGAAAACCCACATCAAGAAGTCAAATTCACTATTGATTGCAAAACAGTATCAACAACAGAAACAACCACAGAAACAATGCCAGTTTCAAATTCAACAAGTCAAGTGACTGATACGATGTCTTCTCTGTCATCATCATCTAAATCTCATACATTGTCAACACAAAAACAGAGATCTTCTACTCAAACAAATGTCGATCCTGATAATTCAACAGACAACGGAAGTAATGGCATTTTAGGTATATTCTAACATACGGAAATACAAGCTTTCATTAAAATTTAAAAATTCAGAATGATTATTATAAAATAATGTAAACGTTCCAAAATCATTTATTTAAATTTAAGCAAGAAACAGCATAACTTTTTAAATTAAAAAATATTTTTTATACATTATTAACATACATATATCATACTCTTACATAAATATGTTGATTATAATTTTTGTCATTCAACGATTATTACAAAATAGTCTTTAGCAAAAACTAGTTTCACTCTTAATAGATAATTAAGATATTTCCTAAAGGTATTTCTAGAGGTCTAGTTGCACTGATCGACCGTATTTATTTGTAAGTTGTAATATCTTAGCAAATTAATATATTCAAAAGTATGATATCTTATCTAATATTTCTTATACGTTTCTTATTTTGTTACATCTAGCTGTAGAAATATGCACCAATGGCAATTTGATGTCACAAAAACTTGTCTACATAACAACTAGAGTTCCGAAATTTCAGCAGACACTTTGTAAGTTCGATTACTTCAACTTCTTCAGACGTCGATATTTCATTCTCTTTCGTTGATGGCATTGTTCCTCAAAGCTTAAGCTTTGGAGTCAACGATAATGTCTTAAAGTCAGGACAGCAACATACATTCACAATGGAGGAGCGAAGTTTAACACTTTCTGTCCTTACAAATGATAATTACACATATGAAGGTGCTTGCTTAAAGGTTTCCTCAGGTAGGAAGATAACGTCAGGTAACTTCTACAAAGTATTTAACTGTATAAATATGTTAGGTGTTGCACAAGGTGTCTGGTTTATAAATGATTTTGAATGAAATTGGAATCCCATTATTAAAAATAAATGTACGAGTCCTAATAATGCTCTTTTTTACCTAAAACATGTCATTAAGTCAGTATTATCTGCAATCATATGAATCATTTCAGCGCATTTTAGTTGCAAACTTTTATGTTGCAAATTTATGCGTCAATATTGTTACTTATGAAGGCGTCCTCAGAACTAGCATTTGATAAAATAATTATTCCTAATATTTAAAATTTCATAAAATGTTGCATTTTA
The DNA here is from genome assembly GCF_026571515.1 of Ruditapes philippinarum. NCBI lineage: Eukaryota > Metazoa > Mollusca > Bivalvia > Venerida > Veneridae > Ruditapes > Ruditapes philippinarum. The sequence goes on along the minus strand of NW_026863367.1, from coordinate 4,736 downwards.
CTGTTTCCGTGGGGTAGCAGCAAACGCTTTTAATCTTAGAAGCTCTAATTTTTTCGTTTTCATTTCGTTACTACTGTATGCTATACTTCTTGCAACTTCAGTTAAGCTATGTTGATAACTTCCCATTAATATATGTCATAATGTTGTTTTTTTTTTTTTTTTTCATTAATGAACACGTACTATATAAACAAAGATCAGCAATGCAAAGCGACAGTCAGAGAATGCAGCACCCCCCCCCCCCCCCCCCTATAAATCCAGTCACACTGGACTATCGCAAAGACACTTATTGGGTCACAGAACAAAAAGCAGGAGAGGGCACAAAAGCCGTGACATGGAGTGGTCGTACCAATAAAAGGATAACAATTGACAACAAGATAAAGAAACCCTTAAAAATGTCAAAGTCATAAACAATAATAAAGGCAAGAGAAATAACAAAATTGTATAAAATTGCCAAGGAAATATCTGTGACTAATAAATATGAGTGAGCATCTTCGAATCTTTTTGCAGTTTTGATTTTAAAAAAAGTTTGCAAAGTACAAGTTTGCAACTAAAATGCGCTTGAACATATTAAAACTTTATTTGGAACATGCAAATTAAATTTTTTACACAGTTTTGACAGAAAAATATTTTTTCTTGTTTGGTGACTTTCAAAACTTAAAGATGTGAATAAATTAGCAGAACATCCGTACATGACCAGATTATGTTTTCAATAACTTCGTCAAATCAGAATCTATGATGCTGAAACCTTAAACTAAATGTGTCATAAACATTACGTTAAGGAAGGGGCATATGAATTTTGTTTTCAAAATAACATACAATATGATAAACAAGATCAACAAGGAAAGGCGGCGTTCAATGAACTCAACCTCGACACGACCTAGCAACAAGAACCAGTGCCAAGGAGCCCAGACGGACCCAAACAAAAACAGGACAGGGCACAAGGCATATAACGGACAGGCTTATCACTAAAATGATAAATAATGTAACCCACCTCCCTTGAGAAAATACGTCCGAGTGTTGTAAATATTCATGTCTCGGTAGCCATTTTGTCAAGTTCGCAACCATTTTTCTCGCTTGAACTAAGTGTGCAACCACTTCACATCCTGCCCCTTGACATTATATTTTACTATGTACTCTATTTTCCGCATCAAGAACACAAGAATTATTATGAAATGTGTTTTTACCCTGATACCATATTTCTTACACAATGCCAATATCCAAAACTATATTTTCAGATACTCTTTTCAACGTTACATGCGAACCTACGCAAAATAAATCATCAACGTCAATAGCAACGTCAACGCCATACCCTAATTCAAGTGTTGGAAAGGACAAATATATCAATTCAACTGACAAAGACGAAGATAACATCATAAGTATGTAATCAGCGATAAGAGAGAAAATTAGCATTCAAAGTGTCTGGTTTATTTGCTTATTCATATTTTACTAACACGCATAATCCTGTTAACAGCAATATTGCTGAAAGTATATCGATACAACTATAAATGATGATACAACATTCTCTGCGATCGCGTATTAACAAAGGCACGTTCACTGAGTGCAATAGCATTCATAAACATTTATATATTTTGAACTCGAATACATTATTCTCTTTAATGTAATAAAGAAACTTTCAGATTTCATCAGCACCAATGAAGTTACAACTGTTTTATCTTAACGTGCATGCAATATTATCATAAAAGCAATGTTTTGTATTTCAGTACCAGTTGTGGCGGCCTCTATTGCTGCTTTAGTCTGCATAGCAGTTATCATACTTATTGTTATAATTTGCAGAAGGTTAGTTCGATACTTGTTCATATAATTTTCATATATTGTATTCCTCATATAGCTATGATATTCACATTTTGTGGAACAAAATAAGATTGAATTTTTTAGAGAGGACCAGAATTTATGAAGGCCGTTTTGTGATATAGTTTTCATTTCATTGTATCTGTTTAATAAGGTAACTCGACTGTGTGAAAAAAATGTTGTTTTGTTTTCTTTTTCAAGCTTTAAAATTCCTTCTCTTTTCCAGAAGATCTACTAAAAGAAATAAACTGCCAAAAATAGCCAACCAAGGTGTCACAAAGAAAAATAATGACGATGAATATGACGATTATTACATGACAGAAAATCCAATGTACCAAACAGCAGATACCAAAAGGAATATAGATAATTCAGATAATGAGTACCTTTATGCAAAATCTGCTAAACATAAAAAAAAAATAAATACTGGCGATTTAAAATGTAACCCTGATTTAAAACAGTTTATCAACAAAGGAAACCATCACGACCATTCAACATGTGTGTCATCTGGCCAGAAAAGAAATCCAACTGTAAAAGCCAAACCAGCGGACGCTACTCAAAACAATAATAATTCAGCAGTTAATGACAACACGTATGAAACAACTTATGCAGCATCTGCTCAACCATTCCAAGGATTTAATGAATATCATCATTTAAGTAACGCAGGAACAGTGAAAGTAGCGGTTGTTGATGTGTACAATACAATTGGTAATGCAAGCAAGTTTCCTGTTCACGAAGTCGATGAAGACGTTTCCCATTATCATGTCGCAAATGCACGATAATACTGACATATTCTTTTTACAATCCGACATATTTGTTTTTAATATATTTGTATATTTAGTAAAGTTTATTTAGAGCTATGTCTCTTATCTGATATGTATTTGAAAGTCATTGACCATTTATATTTTGCGTTATGATCAGTTTCGATTCGTAAATAAGAAGAAACACAAGTTAATATAATGAAGTGATTGTCTACATTCATTCCCACTTTAATGTTACTGAATTTTAAAACATATATGTAGATATTTAAAACACAAATTATACCCTTTATCTACATGAAACTTTAAAATTCGATTTCGCGCTTATCTCTACGTATGTTCAATGGTGTTTTACAATATCTAAAAGGCATTAGTATTAGTAAATAAAATTACTCACTATTATACATTAACATCATGTTATGAAAGGTATAAAAAAGTGTTTGTGAAACAATATATATATATTTACCATTCAGTAATTATATACAAAATCTCCTATCCACAGTTCAAAAAACAATTTATAGATCACAGTATATATCTGACAATAAAAAAGGAAAATAAGTACTTAAATACGTACGTTTCAATGTTTCTTGAACATTTGTACAGATTTGATTTGTCTTTGGTCTCTAGGTAGTTTATTTCACAATTTGGCCTATTATCTGAAAAAGTCTTATTTCTATTAAATGGCAATACATAAAATCCAACAGTTGACTACGAGGTTCTTAAACAGCGTTCTGTGGTTTGGGGTGTCAGCAGATAGAGTAAGTTGGTACATTTCCTGCAGAGCAATTGATCATATTCCCTAGGATATTGTTATTTACGAATTCTAATGAGAAGCCAGTGTAAATCGAAAAAGTGCTTGTTTGGAGCTATCAAAGTTTGATTTTGATTACTCCTTTTTTAATAATTTTATATCATTTGTAAAATTCTGCAATGTATTCTATTTTTAAATGTGGTGTCATTTTCCTTCCTGTTTTCAAATAATTGTCTATGCCCACTGACACTGGCGCTATCATAATAAAACGATAGAAAATGATATGTTTTAATTTGTATCAAAATCCGCAGACGTATTCCTAAGATAGTGATCATAAAACATTAACTTGCCATTCAATGTCAATAGCATAATTACGGTTCAAAATTGTAAAAAATGAAAAATTAAACTGTCTTAGGTAACCTTATCTGCTATGAATATACGATATAGAATTAATTGACGGTATTACAGTGTAAGTTTTAAACATCATTCCGTTGATTGTAAAGACCACTGAAAACATCGACGTTTCCAATTTCAGTATACTCACTGTCGCGTCTCAAAACTTTTAAGTCAACTATATCATTTTCGCCAGTTTGCTGGAACACCAAATGTTGGTTAAAGTCATTTGGTAAGTCTGGATTATCATTATATGCTTCCATACTTTGCTGTTCATCATTCGGTGCACGATTTTGTACCAGCGAATATAGAGGGGATTCATTTTTGTCCATTATGGGTTCAGTCATGTTATACAAAGGATTCTCTGTCATATAGTAATCATTATCACCTCCGTCGTTTCTTGCAGATGCTTCATTCTCTCCCTGTGATAGTTTTGGTGTCCTCACTTTTTTCGTCTGTTTATTGGCTCCCCTGCATATAATAAATGATAAATCGAAATAACTAGTCGACATTACAATTGAAATTTCCACTTTTTTTTAAAGATTTACTGCGCACATTTATCCGGTAAAATGCCTTTATTACAGATATTTGTTGGTATATTGGCATTTTTTTACTGAATTTGTCTATTTTGAATAAGAGATTGCACAAACTATGCTTTCCCTATTACTGGTTCAGTTAATTAAGTTCTTTATTTTTTCTTTAACATGTCATTTATTTTTATAATACTATACATGTATGTATTCGGTTTAAATATATTTATGTATGTCCGATTGCAAAACAAGTGCTTGCAACTTATATATATTTATCACTTTTGAGTCCGCTTCCTGGATCCAACCAGTACTGGTATCATATGAAGAAACATGGTCGCGACCCGAATAGGGCTCGAACCAAAGATCTCTGGGTTGAGAGGCAAACACTTGTCATATTTGAGTTTATCAATATATCAAAACAGGAACAAAAACTCTTGCAATAATCAACCTTTTGTAGCAAATTATAAGAATTGCAACAAGTTCCACAATAACACAAAA